>NW_006408528.1:36156263-36202590 GCF_000296735.1 Chrysochloris asiatica
TCACCTCTCTTTGGAATGGGCACAAATACAGATCTCTTCCAATCCATTGGCCACATAGCTGCCTTCCAAATTTCTTGGTATAGATGAGTGAGTGCCTCTAGTGCCACTTCACTTTGTTGAAAGATTTCTATTTTTATTCCATCAATTCTTGGTGCTTTGTTCTTTGCCAATTCCTTTAATGCACCTTGGACTTCTTCCTTCAGTATCATTGGTTCTTGATCACATGCTACGTCTTGAAATGGTTGAACATTAACCATTTCCTTTTGGTACAGTGATTCTGTGTATTCCTCCCATCTTCTTTTGATGTTTTCTGCATCATTCAATAATTTTCCCAGAGAATCCTTCAATTACAAAAGTCGAGGCTTGAATTTTTTCTTCAGTTCCCCCAGCTTGAGAAATGTTGAGCATGTTCTTCCCTTTTGGTTTTCTGACTCCAGATCTTTGCACATTTTGTTGTAATATTTGACTTTGTCTTCTCGAGCTGACCTGTGAAAATTTCTATTCAGCTCTTGTACCTCCTCATTTCTTCCATTTGCTTTAGCATCTCTGCACTGGAGAGCAAGTTTCAGAGTCTCTTCTGACACCATCCATTTTGATTTTTTCCTTCTTTCTTGTCTTCTGAATGACTTTTTGCTTTCTTCCTGTATGATGTTCTTGATGTTATTCCACAAGTCTTCTGGTGTTTGGTCTTTAGTGTTTAATGTATCACATCTGTTCTTCTGATAATTTCTAAATTTAGATGGGATATATTCAAGGTTATATTTTGACTCTCGTGGACTTGTTTTCATTTTCTTCAGCTTCAGTTTGAGTTTACATATGAGCAATTGATGATCTGTTCCACAATCTGCCTGTGGCCTTGTTTTGACTGATAATATGGAGCTTTTCCATTTTTTCTTTCCACAGATGTAGTCGATTTGATTTCTGTGTATTCCATCTGGTGAGGCCCATGTGTATAATTGTCTCTTATACTGTCTAAAGAAGGTATTTGAAATGAACAAATCATTGGTTTTGCTGAATTGTGTCATGCGATCTCCAGCATCATTTCTGTCACCAAGGCTATATTTTCCAACTAGTGAGCCTTCTTCTTTGTTTTCCAACCTTTGCATTCCAATCACCAGTAATGATCAATACATCTTGATTGCGTGTTTGATCAATTTCAGATTGAAGAAGTTGGTAGAATTCTCCTAGTTCATCCTCACTGACTTTAGTGGTTGGTGCGTAAATTTGAATAATAGTGGTATTAACTGGGCTTCCCTGTAGGCTCATGAATGTCATCCTATCACAGACAACATTGTACCTCATGACTGATCAGGATATGTTCTTTTTGACAATGAATGCAACACCATTCCTCCTCAATTTGTCATTCCCGACATAGTAAGCCATGTGTTTGTCAGATTCAAAATGGCCAATACCAATCCATTTCATCTCACTAATGCCTAAGATATCGATGTTTATGCATTGCATTTCATTTTTGACAATTTCCAATTTTCCTACATTCCATGTTCTGATGATTAATGGATGTTTACAGCTGTTTTGCTTCATTTTGAGTTTTGCCCATCAGCAAATGAAGGTCCCGCAGGCTTTCCTCCCACAAGCTTTACTCCATTCACGTTATCATTGTAAACTCTACTTTGAGGAGGCAGCTCTTCCCCAGTCGCATTTTAAGTGCCTTCCAACCTGAGGGGCTCATTTTCCAGCACTATATCTGACAGTGTATAATGGATATGACTAAGAGATATAAGCTAGCCAATTTTACATGTGAGGTGACTATCACACATATACTAACCCTGATGTTAGAGCAAGGGCAAGTAATATTATAAACTTTGGGGCTAGCAACAAAAGAGGAGAACCAATTAAAATCAAACATGGTAGTATACTTACTGTCAGGTCGTTGCTGACTCACAGTGACCCTGTATAGGGTTTCTGAGGCTATAAATCTTTGGTGTGTGCCGTGGAGTCGGAACTGACTCATAGCGACCCTGTACAGGGTTTCCGAGGCTGTAAATCTTTACGGGAGCAGAAAGCCTCATCTTTCTCCCACAGAACAGCTGGTAGTTTTGAATTGTTGACCTTAAGGTTTGCAGACTGATTCGTAACCACTATGGTACCAGGCTGTAAATCTTTACGGGAACAGAAAGTCTCATCATCTTTCTCCCACAGAGCAACTGGTGAATTCAAACTGCTAACCTTGTGGTTAGCAGTCCAGCACATAACCCACTATACTACCAGTGCTTCTTAAATCAAACACTGATATTATTAAGTAGTCCTCTGTACAGTGGATTACAATGGCCTCCAAACTGGAGCACACTTCTCATTGTGTGGCAGTGGGGTGTAATTTAAAATTTCCAATTGAGTGTGTTTACCTTTAATCCGGAGTCCTGGTATGGTGCTACAGGATAATGTGCTGGACTGCAAGGTCAGTTTGAACCACAAGGTTAGTGGTTCAAACCCACGCATCACTTCTCAGAAACTCTGCATAGGGTCACTATGAGTTGGAACTGACTCGATGGCACTTATATTAACCTTTAATTTAGCAACGGTCTCAGCTATCTTTTTGACGAGTTCCTGACTCATCTCCCATACATGTTTGAAGTGAACATTGTTTGAGCCTCTTGTTCTGAATCCCCAGCTTATAAAGTGGGGCACAGGCAGGCTTTACTCTCAGAACATGAGCGTGTATTGAATAACAGAGATGATACAGGGCTGGGTGGCTTCCACAGAGCTGGTGACTGACATTCTCAGATATGGGAGCTTTTCTTTAACCCATGTCAGTTGGGAGGACGGACATGAATCTGGTCTTTCAAGGAGAAACACGAGATTTAGCTGGGCTGCTGTACTAGGGGTCCTGGGAATATTTTAACTGCCGTGGCTCGCTCTTCTCTTCTCAATAACTGCTTTTCAGGCTTGCCCTTTATGGAGAACTGTGATGTGTGGCTCCTTCCCTCTGTGTATTGCAGGAGCTCTTGCTCAGTTGTCAGCATAATGATCATTTTGTGGTGGTGATAGTTCAGAGAAATGTTTTTCACATTTGTTGCTACTGACAGGCAGAGATGAATCCCCAGCTAGAGTTATGGCTCACCATGAAAATGGGCTCTGACAATGCCCCAGAGCCAAGAGTGAAATGGCCCTTCCCCTGGTCAAGGCTGCATGGGGCACAGGGTAGGGGCAGGGGCACAGATCACAGAGGCCGGCCCGGGAATGTCCTCTGTTTATGCCCAGGCTTCTTACTTCTCACTGGGGACCTGCACATTATGTGTTTAATGCCCTCAATATAGAAGTTTCTTCTTGGAAATGTTTTCAGCTCCTTTGGGAGCAGCACTGGATTTTCTAAACCACTAAGGAGCCATCTTTTTATTGGCCCCGGAGGTAGAGTGGATTTTAGATGACTGAAAGACTGGAAGTTCATAAATTGGGCTTCATTTACATCAATATTAGCAAAGAACTAATCAAATTTCAAAATGAAGTTAAAAATATTATTAACCATTTGTTATGGATTAAATTGTGTTCCCCCAGAATGCTGTAAATGTTGTAAATTAAGGAGCTCTGGTTGCGTAGTGGTTACAAATTGGGCTGTGAACCTCAAGGTCAGCAGTTTGAAACTACCAGCTGTTCCATGGGAGAAAGATGAGGCTTTCTGCTCCTGTAAAGATTTCCAGCCTTGGAAACCCTGTACAGGGTCGCTATGAGTCAGAACCCACTCCACGGCATATAACAATGATACCTGTGTTTACAATACCATATGGGAGTAGGTTTCATTGTTATGTTAATGAGACTATATTAGTGTAGAGTGTGTCTTAGGTCACATTTTTTGTTGTTTGTTTTAACTGTTTTGAGATAGTAAAGTAAATTAAGCCAGCAGCAAAAAAGCAGAGATGGGAGAACACAGATGCCAAGCCATCTGATGATTGTCAGAGAACACAAGCTCAGAAGAGACTAGGAGAGTTGATACAGAAAGAAAGCCTTCCTCTAGAACTGGTGCCCTGAATACAGATTTATGGAGTCCTGCTGTGGCACTGTGGGTTAATGCACCTAACTGCAAGGTCAGTTTGAACTGTAAGGTTGGCGGTTTGAGCTTACCAACTGCTCTACGGAAACCCTATACAGGATCTCTATGGATGGGAACCGAGTAGACAGCACTTAACAACAAAAAAATCCAAGTTAAAATACAGCGAAGTCCTGGTGTGATGCTGTGGGATAAAGTACTGGACCGCAAGGTCGGCTTGAACCACAAGGTTGGTGGTTCAAACTCACCACCCGCTCCTTCGAAACCCTATACAGGGGTCACTATGAGTCTGAACCAACTCTATAGCAGTTGACACCAACAAAATCCAAAACCTAAGAAACCCTGATAGCATAGTGAATTACGAGCTGTACTGCTATCAGCAAGGTCAGCAATATGAATCTATTTCCCACTCTGTGGGAGAAAGATGAGGCTTTCTGCTCCTGTAAAGATTCCTTAGAAACACAGCTTAAGCGTAACCTCCCACACATCCTGTTCCACAGCTAACCACACCCTCCCCGCGCTGGCTGTGCACCTGCCCATATGTTGTGAGTTGCACTTGTCACACTTTGTTGTGCCTGGCACAGAGCCTGGGGTAGAGTGAGAACTTAATGAGTGCTTCTTGAATAAATTAGTCTAGAGTTCTCAGGTACATCTCAGTGAGCGGGAGGCCCAGTGAGAGACTGAGTGTGTGAAGTACTAGGCCAGGAAGGAATTAACTGGACCTGAAGAAGAGCCAACTATTTGTGTGTTTGCTTGAGGGTAAACCAGCTGTCACCTGAAATATAAATGGAGGGACTGACTTATAGATGATAATGTTCAGGCTTTCTATTGTCTTTTTTAGCTTTGTTGTTGTTGTTAGTGCCATCGAGCCAGTTCTGACACACACCAACTTGGCACAGGGTTTCTGAGGGATGTGGTATAGGGTTTCTTTGAGGGAAAGAAAGCTCATCTCTTGTGGAGTGACTTCTGGGTTTGAACAGCCCACTTTGTGGTTAGCATTTCAATACTGCCCCCCACAGCAGCACAAGGGTTCCTTTGGTGTTGGTTTTAGAGCCTGTAAGTCTAAAATCAGGACACCAGATCGACTGCAAGACTTTCTCTCTCTGTAGGCTCTGAGTTTTAGAAAGGTTGATTTTCAGAGTACTATTTTATTTTTTTAAGTGAATGCTTTCTGTTATGTACATGTTTATATTTATACATTTACAAAGATTCTTGCCCAAGATAAAAATGAAGAAAGAATCTGGAGAAAGACTTAAGAGGAGAATTAAATGAGGACATCACCTGCTCTGAAGACCTAAAAAACCCTGTTTTGGCCTTCAGTCTGAGGGTCAGCAAACTATATATAGCCCAATGCCCAAGATTTGTCTTGACATTTGTGTTTGTATGATCTTACAAATCCTGAGCTATAAATAATTTGTACATTTTAATGATTAAAAAGAATAAAATGAAGAATATTATTTCATGACATGAAATAAAGTTTTATTGGAACCTAGTCATTTCTGATGGTTTATGTATTGTCTGTAGATGCTGCTATGCTACAGCGACAGAGACCGTCACCCAAAGCTGAGAATATCTGGTTCCTTGCAGAAAATGTTTACAAACCCCTCTCTAAGCAGTATGTATTAGTCAGGATTCTTCAGAGAAACAGAACCTATAAGATACACATACACCACTGTGGTTGTTGTTTGTGTTAAGTGCCCTCAAGTTGCGACCTTATTTAGGATTTCTGAGAAGTGACTGGTGAGTTTGAACTGTTGACTTTGCGATTTCTAGTCCAATGCTTATCCTACAGTGCCACACCAGGACTTATATACATACATACATATGTACATACATAAGCACAAGGAGCTGTGGTAGCGTAGTGGTTGCGAATCGGGCTGCTAACTTCAGGGTCAGCAGTTTGAAACTACCAGCTGTTCCATGGAAGAAAGATGAGGCTTTCTGTTCCTATAAAGATTTACAGCCTCTGAAACACTATGAATTAGAACTGACTCCATGGCACGTAACCACTACCACCACTGTGGAGTCGGTTTCGACTCATAGCAACCCTGTATAGGGTTTCCGAGGAATAGTTGGTGAGCTTGAACTGATGACCTTGCAGTTCAAATGGCTTTGCAGTCTGGCGCATTAACCCACAGTGCCACACACACATATATGTATATAGATGCATACACACACATATATTTTATACATACATGGAATGCAGTGGCTCCATATGGTAAGCACTGGACTGTGAACTACAAGGTCCACGGTTAGAGCCCACCAGCTGCTCTGCAGAAGAAAGATGAGGCTTTCTGCTCCCTCAAAGATTTAAAAAGCCTCAGAAACCCTATACAAGGGTAACTGAGTTGGAACCGACTTGAAGGTACTTAACAACAGTCTGTGATGGATGGGATTGTTTTTGTACTAGTTAAGGAGTTCACGTGACTGTTTGTGTAATGTTTTCCTGCCCAGGTCAATGCCCAGTTGGGTACCTATCTTGTTTTGTGTACGGCTCTCACAGATGGCAAAACAGAATAACATGTTTCCATATTTCAGAGCCTCTGGCAGAGCATATAGATTTTATGTATAGATTTCCTATTGATTTTAGGAGTTTCTTTAATCTGTGCTGGTGTGAAGGACCTGGAGTAATTGTTGTTGATTGGGAAGGTACAGTTTAAATTGTTTGTTGTTATGTGCTGTAGTGTAGGTTCTGACTCATAGGGAACCTGTAGAGGGTTTCTGAGGAGCGGCTGGTAGATTTGAACCGCTGACCTTGCAGTTCAAACTGATCTTGGAGTCTAGTGCTTATCCACACGAGGATTCATTCTAAATTCTAAATAGCAGTTAGAAAGACTCTCATGACTGATTTTGGTAAAGAAGCTTTAAGTTTGCAATTGCTTTTGAGCTTTTGTATCTGTGAGTGGGAGCTGAGAGGAAGGTTGGCTGTTGTTGTTGTTAAGTGCCGTCGAGTCCTTTAGACTCCTGGTGACCCTGTATAGGGTTTCCACGGAGCAACTGGTGAGTTTGAACCACCGACTTTGTAGTTTAAGCTGACCTTGCGGTCCAGTGCGTATACTACAGCATGATAGGAGCAGCTACCAGCAGCCCTTGGCTCCTCTTTACCTCATGGGCCACTGTGTGAATTAAGAAGATACTGTATGGACAACTTTTTGTGCTTCTCCAAGAAAAGTGCTACCTAAATATTTGTGTAAGATATTAATAGCACAAAGAGGGCCTTGAGGTCTGATCTTCATCTCTGATTTGTAAAATAATAGATTCCTACTCAAACAATTGTGCTGTAGAAAAAGCATTTGACCACAAGGTTGGTTGTGTGTCAGGGTTGTATTCTTTCACCATACTTATTCAATCTGCATGCTGAGAAAATAACCCAAGAAGCTGGATTATATGAAGATCATGGCATCAGAACTGAAAAAAGACTCATTTATAACCTGCTATATGCAGATGATAAAACCTTGTTTGCTGAAAGCAAACAGGACTTAAAATACTGATGAGGGTCTATGACCACAGCCTTTGGTATGAGTTACATCTCAACATAAAGAAAACAAAAGTCCTCACCACTGGACCAATAAACAATAGCTATATAAAATGCAGAAAAGATTGAAGGTGCAAAAGACTTCATTTTGCTTAGATCAACCAGCAGCATTCATGGAAACAGCAGTCAAGAATTTAAACGACGTATTGCATTAGGCTAATCTACTGCACAAGACGTCTTTAAAGTGTTGAAGAGCAAAGATGTCAATTTGAGGACTAAGGTGTATCTTACTGAAGCCAGGGTATTTACAATAACCCCCATACGCATGTGAAAGTTGGAGAGTAGCTAAGGAAAACCAAAGAAGAATTGATGCATTTGAGTTATAATGTTGGAGGAGAATATTAAAAGTACCATGGACTGCCAAAGAATAAGCCAATCTGTGTTGAAAGATGTACAGCCTGAATGTTCCTTGGAAGCCAGGATGTCCAGACTTTGTCTCTCATACTTTGAACATATTATCAGGAGGGACCAGCCCCTGGAAAAGGATATCATGTTTTGTAAAGTGGAGGATCAGGGAAAAAGAAGAAGACCTCCAATGAAATGGATTGGTACAGTGGTAGCATCAATGGATAAAACGTAGCAGTGATTGTGAGGTTGGCACAGGACTGGGTAGTGTTTTGTTCTGTTGTGTATGGGGTCACTATGAGTTGGTATTGACTAGGTGGCACCTAACAATAAAACAACAGCAGTTTTTTGTAGTATTCTGTTGCTATCCTTTTCATTTTCATTGATTCCATCGTGACATCACCCATAATATTTCTTGTTCATGTTATTGCATATTCCTCTTATTTTCTTTTGTTAGATTTGTGAGTAGTTTGTTAATTTTATTAGTCTTTACAAAGAACCAACTTCTTGTCTTATTTGTTCTATTGTTTTTTTCAGTTTTCTGTATCATTTATTTCTGCTTTAACCTTTATTTCTTTTTTTCTGGTGGCTGTAGGCTTACTTTGTTGTTCTTTTGCTAATTGTTGATGTTGTATTAAGGTGTTGATTTTGATTCTTTATACTTGGATGTATGCATTTATTGCTTCAAATTGCTCTCTGAACACTGTTTTTGCTGTGTCCCCAAAGTTTTGTTATGTAGTGGTTTAGATTCAAGGAATTTTTTATTTGTTCCATTACTCAGTAGGTTTTAAGCAGGTGTTATTCAATTTCCTTGGATTTGATTTTTTTCCTTAGATCTTCCTAACGTTGATTTCTAATTTTATAACATTGTCTTCTGAGAAGATGCTTTGTAGTGTTTTGATGTTTTTAATTCATTGAGGTTGCTTTGTGGCCTAGCATATTGTCTGTTGTGGAGAAAGTTACATGTTCACTGGAGTAGAATGTATATTGTTTTGTGTGCTCAGTATATATGAGGTCAAGTTGACTTATTGTGTTGTTTAGTTCTTCTGTCTTCATCGAGTTTCTTTCCTTCATAAAAAATTGTGTATTAATATGTCCTATTATTATTTTGGAGTCCTGATGTGTCATTGTAGTACAATACACTGGACCAAAAGTTCAGTTTGAACTGCAAAGTCGGTGGTTCAAACTCACCAGCCTCTCTTCCAAAACCCTATACAGGGTCGCTATGAGTCAGAACAGACTCGATGGCTCTCAACAACAAAATTACAACTATTAATTTGGGGAGTCCTGGTGTGGTGCTATAGGATAAGCACTGAAAGCAAGGTTTGTTTGAACCCCAGGTCCTTGGTTCAAATTCACCAGCTGCTCCTTGGAAACCCTACACAGGATTGCTATGAATCGGAACCAACTGAACAGCACTTAACAACAGCATTATTGTGGAGCTATTACTTTCTTCAATCCTATTAGAGTTTGATTTATGTACTTTGAGGTTCTTTCATTGGGAGCATAGATATTTATTATGGTTATGTCTTCTTGTTCAATTGAGCCTTTAATCATGATATAGTGTCCTTCTTTGTCTCTGCTGTTTTTTGCCTTAAAGTCTGTTTTATCAGAGATTAACATTGCCACTCCTGCTTGTTTTTAATTGCTGTTTACTTTATATATATTTTTCCATCCTTTGATTTTTAATCTATTCTTGTCTTTGTAAACTGCTTCTCTTGTAGACAGCATATTGAAGGATCCTGTTTTCTTAGCCATTCTGCTACTCTCTCTCTTTTTTTTTAATGTTTTATTGTGAATTATGTGATAGTTTACATGAAAGAACATTAGTTTTACATTGATTCTATCGTATATCATCTCATTGCCATGGTTACAATCCCCTCCATGCAATCCTTCCCCCATACACCCCAGGTCTTCAGCACACAGTCACTCTCCCTCTCTGGATCTAAAGTCTCCAGTTGCCCCATCGCTCCACGTCATCATCTCTGGCTCCATTTCAGGCATCACTGCTTCTCTGGGTAGGGTCCTGCTCTCTGCTCTTCTCCCTTGATGGTCTTAGGGACCTCTGCTCCTAGACTGAAAAGTTAATCACTCCCCTCTTTGCTATAAAACGTCTACCTTTACATTTCCGACCCTCACAAACAATCCTGATAACAATTATTAACTATTGTATCACAAGAGACCTGTCTGCATTTCATTGCATCAGCCCCGTCTAGTCAGATTGAATACTACTCACTGGAGATTCTACCTTCCTCCAGGCCCTCTGGATCTAGGTTCCCTCTTGAAAGCTTGTAAGCCAGTTAATTCTTGCCTTTGTAGCCCTCCACCCCCTATTTTGGGTAGCCAGTGTCCAAGTTGCCCATCCCTGTCTACTCTGTGTGTGGAGGGGGTGGGAATGATTCTTGCTGTAAGGACTTGTTCCCTCTTTTGAGCTACTGCTTCCATAGGTGTAGGTCAAGTTCATCAAACTGTATGAGAATCCTTTTTTTTTCTTTCTTCTTTTTACTTCTGGTTGAGCTCTGATCATCCAGTCACTGAAGCCAGGATAAGTGGGTATTATCTGCAAGCGTGGATGTTCTTATGCATATGCCCTCTCTTCTTATCAGCTGGACGCTTCACTCTCCACTCTAGTCCTCTGTGGCTATGTCTCTGCACTCAAGAGTACCCAGGTCTTGCCACACTGCTGGCCAACCAGGTACTCTCTGTCTTTTGACTAGTGCATTTAATCCATTTACATTCACTGTAATTATTGATAGGTATGAGTTAATTTCTATTCTTTTAAGAAAAATGTCTATTCTTTTGCTATGTGTTTTTTGTGGCACTGATGATTTCCTTGTTTCATTTTCTGTGCTGTGTTCATTTTATTTGTGTGTTTTCTTTTCATTTTCTTCACTGCTGTTGTTTTAATGCTTACTAAATCTTTCTGATTTTCCTCTTTTAGTTTGATGTGAGGTATATTAATTTTCTTTGATAAACTATAATTTATTAATGTCTTCCCCAGCTTAAAGCAGTTTCTTTCATCTTGAAATTTACTTGACTTCCTTATCTACACTAGTTCTCCTTTTGTTTTATAGTTATCTTCATTAGAAATTGATATCTCTGGCTCCCTGTTTCCATTCTTATGGGTGTTTCACTTAAAGAACTTCTGTATCTGAATTGTGTTTTGCTTGGAATTGTCATGTCTGTTAATCTCAAGTTGTTGTTGGTTCTTAGTCCCAAAACACCCGTTAATATTTTTTGTGAAATTGGTCTGGTTTTTACAAGTTCCTTTAATAGTTATTTATCTGCAAATATCCTTATTTCGCCATTGTAATTGAGGGACAATTTTGCTGGATATATGATTTTTGGTTGACAGTTTTTATCTTTTGGAGTTTTATATATATAGTTCCATTTTTCCCTTGCCTGCATAGCTTCTGCTTTGAAAACAGAGATTAGTCTTATTGGTTCTCCTTTATAGATAACTTTTCATTATTCCCAAGCTGCTCTCAAGAGTCTTTCCTTGTCTTTGATTTAAATAAGTTAGATTATGATATGTCTCAGTGATTTTCTTTTGGAGCATATTCTATTTGGTGTTCTCTCACCTTCTTGAATGTGTATCGTCTTATCTCATGATGTTAGAGAAATTTTCCTCCAATCACTTTTCAACAATTTTCTCTGGATTTTATTATCTCTTCCTGTTCTGGAATTTCAATTACCTGTATCCCACATAAATCTTAGGCTTTCTCCAGATTTTTCTTTCTTTTCTATGATTGTTCTTCTAGTTAACTAATATTGAGAGATTTACCATCAAGCGCACTGTTTTGAGCTTCCATTAATTCAAATCTATTCCTTTGCCCTTTCAATATATTTCAGTCTATTTCTGAAATCTTAGAATTAATCTTCTGAATTTCTTTTTGCAGGTTTTGCATTATTTCAAACTTTTTTGTTGTTGTTGTTGCATTTATTCATCAGTTTGTTATTGTAGTGTTTGCCTGATTTCTTCTAAAATTCATTCTGTGTTCTCCATACTTTCCTCAGTCTTTCTCTCAAGCAATTGAAAGTGCCTAAATAATACTTCGGAATTCTTTCTCACATAGTTCCATTACCTTTTCTTCCTCAGAAACACTTCCTGGCTCTGAATCTTGGACAGAGACTTTTGTTTGTTTCTTCATGTGAACTAAAATTTTCTGCTGTCTCCATGACATTGCAGTGTCCATGTATGGATTTAATTGAGAATTGTATGTTGGTGTATTCTCAGGTTCTCACCAAGTGTCTCCTGGTGGGTGTATTAGAGAATAGACATGTGTGCCCAGTTTTCCTTTTGTCATTTGTGCAGCTCAGTTTAGGGTGGGTTTGGGCTCATGTTGGCTGCTGATAAGTTGGCATAAGAGTGGGTACTTGGGCAATAATTCTGTCTCTTTTCAGATGAGGCAAGAAGAAAAAAGACAAATACACAAGAAAAGAAAACAGCAAACAGTAATGTTGTTGTTGTAAAGTGCTGTTGAGTCGGTTCCGCAAGCAGTAATAGAAACAAGAAAATAATAAAGAAAAAAAAAAGGCGACAAGAATAAAAAGAGAAACAGTAAAATCAAGTTACCAAAGGAAAAAATAAAAGAGTAAAACAAGTAAACAAACAAAAAAGCACTGGACAAAACCAGGGGGAGGGAAGATGCAAATGAAAGATAGTAGAAAGTAGTAAAGAAAGATCAAGAGAGGGAAGAAAAAAAAATAAAACACCAGAGAGAAGAGGAAGAAATTGGAGAAATGGGAAAGGGAAACAGAAGAAAGGAAGAAAAATGAAAGCAGAGGCAGAAAAGATAGAAAGAAAGGGAAGGTAGAGAGAAGAAGGAGAAGAAAGAATAAATGAAGAAAAATAATGAAAGAGATCATTAACGAACAAACAAGTCCACAAACAACAACAACAACAACAACAACAATGCAGGTGATGGACCCAGAGACAAGAAAACTGGGGAGGAGGGGGGCTCATGAGGTGTTTGGTGGAGGGATGAGATGGTAGCATTCCCAGCTCTAAATGGAGTTCCTATAGGTCCAGGCCTTGTCCATCTGGACCAAAGGTTTGCCAGGAGCTGGGTCAGTTCAAGGCTGACCAAGCGGCACGTGGACTCTATTTCTGGAGCAGAACTCACTCAAATGCATGGGTGCCCACCCCACTGTGGCGTGGCCCACAACTTTGTGGCTGTGAACTCATGGCATGCATGGGGCTGTGTTAGGGGTGGATGAGGGTGGAGGCTGGTTACACCTCCAGTCACCAGGACAAAAAGAAAGAAGCACAGCTTTCCCATCGTCGGTCCAGTGCATGAATCTGCACTGCCAAGTCTCCAGAACTTCTCAGAAAAGTTCAAAATGGCTGTGCTGCATCTGACTGGGAGACCCTTCACCAATTTATCTCCCTCCTTCACCACCTCTCCTCCTAGTCATTGTTCGATCCACTTTGCTAGCCCTTTCTCTGAAGCTCAGGGTTCCAGAATTAACATCTGTGTGTGATCCCTTTGGTCTTCCCAATTTTTGTTGCAGAAGTTCTGAGTAGGGTGTCTGTCATATTGGTTCTCTGAGTCAGATTTCCTCGGGAAACTAAGGTATTTAGCATAGTTGCTTAGCTACTGTGTGTTGTGTATGTGATGTTGATCCAGATCTGCCTTAACAGCAAAGTTCTTACTCTTAACTCTATACCATCTAAGAAGGTTGTTGTTCAGACTCATAGCAACTCGATGTAAGGTTTCTGAGGAGTAAAGATGGGTGTGAACTGCCAACTTGTGGTTAGCAGTCCAGTGCTTATCCTATGGTGCCACACCAGGACCCCTGGGTAAGAAGATTTTTGCCTCCTATTCCATGGTTTTGGGATTTTAAAATTGCTTTTAATTTGTGATGTTGGCAGGATGGGTATATGGTTGGAGGTTATGCTGCAGTATTAAACAACCCCCAAATCTCAGGCTCTCTGGTAGTGTAGTGGTTACGAATTGGGCTGCGAGCATTAAGGTCAGCAGTTCGAAACTACCATCTGTTCTGTGGGAGAAAGATGTGGCTTTCTGCTCCCATAAAGATATACAGCCTTGGAAACCCTGTACAGGGTCACTATGGGTCGGAATCGACTCGACAGCACTTAACAACAACAACCCCCCCAAATCTCAGTGGTATACCCACACTCTATGCTTATTACGTGCCCTTGCATGTTACTATGTGGTTCCATGTTGGTTCCGTCCTCATGGGAGCATCCTGGCTGATGGGCAGCAACTAGTTGGCCGTTCTGGCTCTAGGGTGAGGTCACTGAGGTGTGATGACACTCATTCTCAAGCTGCTGACCCTGCAGTTGGCTGATCCTGAGCATGAGTAGCACCTTCAGTTTTGCCTCATTGGCATATCTAGACCTTGTTAGCGGGGAGCATCTTCCGGCCAAGTAGCAGAAGGAAGACGTCATGGTGAAGCATGTGCTGGCGGCATGCTATTTCTCTTCACATTCACTGGACATGCAGGGAAAGGCACCTAATATTAGTGAACAGTAATATAGTCTCCCACAGTAGGTCTGATTGAATTCCTTTTCACAAGCCTCCTCCTCCTCTTGTTAATAGGTTAACAAGTTTAAGCTGTTAATCAGATCTGCTTTGCTTGGAGAGTATTTAATTCAAATGGTGACTTTCCTATGTGAATTCAGAGTCACCAAGGGCTGCATTTGAATATTAGAAGTAGTGTAGCACTGTGGGTTGATGCTCCAGACTGCAAAGCTGTTTGAATTGCAAGGTCGGTGGCTCAAGCTTACCAGCTATTCCTCGGAAACCCTATACAGGGTCGCTATGGGTCGGAACAGACTTGATGGCATGTCACAACAACAACAACAATGAGGAGGGTTCTCTGCATAAGTCCCACCCCCAGATTAGCCATCTGAAGCCAATTTTAGGATTCTGCCTTTTCCTAGATGACCTGAGTGAAGGAGGAGACAAATAGTTCATGTCCAACAGTTTCATTTTGAACGTATAATGAGCCCCTGGCAGTGGGCACAGTGTGATGATATTGCAGTATGATGTGATAGTGGAGACTTGTGTGTAAGTAGTTGTCCCTTTCAGCATGTGATTCAGCAACCTCTTTGTTGTGGGTTGCATTTTCTCTGTAAACCGGAAACACAAGGAAGCACAGTCAATGGAAAAGGAACACTAACCATTAACACACACATATTTCACAGAGCCACTTCTAGAAGAAAAATGACTTTGATCAAGTATCAACACAGTTCATAGTAGATACAAGATTTTTCTATCTGCTTAGCCCTGTTCTGCTGTCCAAAGAACTTTGTTCTTCTGCCAAAATTTTACTCTTGTCTTGTGGGCAATTTTCAAGGGTTCAAACAGTGCGGTATAGTTACATACGATTAACATTTAGGTGTTAGTGGAAAGGTCAGAGTGTAATAACTTGGGAGTTTGGTTTTCTTTATGATTTATGCCAAGTCTCATGTTGCCTCTTTATTCCTTGTATTTTTGTTTAACAGATGCCCCGTCAACATTTATTTATGTATGCTATCTTATATATTCCAACTAGCAGTTTATGAGAGACCTGTTGGGGTACTGTAGGATAAGTACTGGACTCCAAGTTTGGTTTGAAACTCAAGGTTGGTGGTTCAAACCCATCAGCTGTTCTACGGAAATGCTATACAGGGCTGCTATGAGTCGGAACTGACCCAACGTCACTTAACAGCAACAACAACAAGCTACCAATAGAATGGGTAACAATCACTTTATATAGTTTGTCATCAGATATATACAGTAGTTCAGTGGGGGCAGGAGTTGATATTACTGTGTTTGTAAGTCTAAAATGAGATTCGAGGATTAATTTGTAGATTTCAATGATTGGTCCTGTTTTGGTTTTTCAATATCAGATCCAGTTTTTCCCTCCCTTTGGTCTAAAAGGACTCCCAATAGAGAAAATTAAACAACTTTCTCTGAATGAAATATATACCATGACATTGAACCTTTTGCTTGCAGAATCCATCCAGTAATATTTAAAGCAGTAGAGAAAAACTTATCGACAGGCATGTGTGTAATTTTTTCTTTTATATCATATATATGTAAATATATATATATATATATATTTTTTTTTTTGATGCGCAGACTGACCAAATCTTTAAAAAAGCCAGCCAAAGATGTAACTGCAGGAGAAAGGTTAAACTTACCAGGAAAAAATAATTTTTAAGTTTTTTTAAAAATTAAATACCCTAAATACAATATAAATGCCTGTTAATGTGGCTCATAGAGTCCTGGTGTGGCTCTGTGGATTAATGTGCTGGACTGCAAAGTTGGCTTGAACTGCAAGGTCGGCGGTTCAAGCTCATCTATCAGTCGCTCTTTGGAAATCCTGTACAGGGTTGCTATGGTCAGAAATGACTCAACGGTACTTAACAACAACAGTGTGGATCACAATGAATTAGAAATGATGCAATTCATAAAACCATTAATCTAATGAATGGCTTTTACTGGATGCTGAGGTGATTTTAGTTGTATTTGCATGGGAACTGGAGTCCAGGTATATCTGATGGAAGGACTGGTGTTCCCTAGGTATCTGATGCATGACTTGGTGGGTGAAGTTATAGGTGCATGGGCTGATAGAGGTTTCTAGACAAAGAAGAGAATGAGATATCTGTTTCCCAGCCTAGTATTAGAAACCAGAAGAAAGGACCTACAAGGCATGAGCTTCATCTTTACAATGTTGTTGTTAGGTGGGTGACTGGTAATAGTTCAGTAATGGTTGGTTGGATTGTAGGATTTGTATAAAGAGATACAGTTTGTCTCATTATACATTTGCTATTCCATATTGTTGTTTTTAAGTACTTTCGAGTTGGTTGTGACCCATAGAGACCCTGTTTAGGGTTTCCGAGGAGCAGCTGGTGAGCTTAAACCGCCAGCCTTGTGGTTCAAACCATCTTTGCAGCCCAGCGCATTGAACCACAGTGCCACACCAGTACACACAGAGACTATTTTGTTGTTGCTAAGTGCTGTCAAGTCTATTCCGACTCATTGTGACCTTATATAGGGTTTCTGAGGAGCAGACTGGTGAGTTTGAATCACTAGCCTTGCCGTTCAAACCAACCTTTCAGTCCATTGCTCATCCTGCATTGCCACCCCAGGACTATTTTAGGAGGTTATAATAATAATCCAGGAGTCCTGGTGTGGTGGTGTAGGATAAGTACTGGACTGCAAAGCCCTTTGAACCTCAAGGTGGCCGGTTCGAACTCACCAAGCTGTTTCTCAGGAACTGTATACAGGGTTGCTATGAGTCGAAACCGACTCAGTGGCACTTAACAACATGAACAATGATCCAAATCCAAAATAATGAGGGCTGGAATGAGGGAGGTGGCAGTGAATTCCAGAAGGAAGGTTTTGAGAGAGACACTGATGCTCCAACTTCTTACTAGATGTAACACCTCTGATGAGCCCTCTGACTTCTCAAACTGTTTCCTCAAACACTTTGTGTTTCACAAATATATGTCGAGCATCAACATTATGTCAGCCACTGTATAAACGCTTGTGTAAAATTGTGTGCTTAGAATATGCTCTTTCCATGGTTTTGAGCTTGGCTGATGGGAATTTGGGTCAATAGTGACAGAATTAGGAAATTAAGAAAATAATTGGTTTGGCTGAAATGTTAGATGTGAGTTTGGCAAATTTAGCTATTGAGATGGAAGGCTTTCTCACAAGAGAACTCATGACTGAACATCCAGGCATCAAACTCTGAGAACTTTCTATGTAAAAGCTGTGCGTGGACTCATGGAGACTGAGAAAACTAAAGAAGGGTGTATGGAGAGATAAAAAGAGGACAGAAAACCTAACCGCCAATAATTTCTACCTCACAGAACAAAAGGGAATAAGAAGAGAACTTTTGTCTCATTATGCATTTGCCATTCCATATTGAAAATAGGGGAGCTGGTGTTCAGTTGTCTAGAGGCTGATGAGAGGTAATGCTTGATGCAGACAGCCTGAGACCTTTGCGTGCGGTGTCTGAACACTCACTGGTACCTTTGAGAGAACATTTGGGTTTAGTTGATGGGTCCAGAGCAGCAGCACAATTTCAAAGAGCGAAGAATGAGACTTGTGCTGCCATGGGTTACACAAGTGAAGCATGTGAACTATGTTCCTGAGAGATTTTTCCATGAAAATGAAGGAAGATATTATCAGTTTAGAATTACAGGATGGAAGAAGGTTTTATTTAGGTTAGAGAGGACTTTAGACTTTGTTTATTTAGACCGAAAGAAGGCAGTCAGTTAAGAGAGAGCTGCTAAGGATGCAGGGGAAAGGAGGTTTCTGCTTTAACCAGGCAATGAAAGTGACATGAGAAGACCAGGAGGGAAGACTCAGTTCATAAAGGTGTGGATACTTGTCCTTCTAAGACTGGAATCAGGAAAGGTTGGATGGAGATACGGTGATCTTTTAGGTAGTGAGGAAGATGAGATAGAATCAAGAAGATGAAAAGCCTGTACTAGTATAGTCATCTGCCAAGCATTTGTGGGCAGGAGAGGGAGGTGGCACATATAAAGGAGCGATTAAAAGACTTGGAGTATCTATATGGAAAATGATAGAAGAAGTTACTAAGAGAGAGTTAAAAACATTCTGGAGAACCAGGAAGACTCAAATGCACAGCAACAGTTGTGGTGGACCCAGCTGGTGTATCCTTTGTAACATTTGTTGCACCAGGAACAGTGTTTTGTTGTTGTTGTTGTTGTTAAGTTCCATCAAGTTGGTTCCGACCCATAGTGACTCTTTATAGGGTTTCCGAGGAGTGACTGCGGAGCTCAAACTGCAGAGCTTGCAGTTCAAACCAACTTTGCAGTTCAGTGCATTAACCCACAGTGCCACTCTAAATGTAAACCAGGGTCATCTTGAAATATTTACCCTTGACAACTTGAGTTGAGAAGATGACAGAAGATTTGAGGTTTCCTGTAGTCTTCACGAAGTAGCAAAGAAAGTTCAGTAGGCTCAGAATGTGGAGCAAATGGAAGGAAAGGAAGCATTTGAAACCAAGGAGGCAGAAAAATATTCAGTGAAGATGAGACCCTGGATATACTAAGGCTGATGAGTTACTGACAATGGAATAGAGTTACATTCCATTTTTGAAAACGTTGAGGGAGTGGGGAACAGTTTGCTAGATTGTAAGCTCAATAAGGTCAGTGCCAATGATCTCCTTTATTTTGGCATCCCAGCTCTTAGCATGTTGTTAGAGACGTAGTGGTTGCTGATTACATCTTTATTGAAGTAGCATATAGCAGACGCTTATTGCCATCTTTATTGACAATAAACATATGCTAAGTGTTACTAAGGATGATGCAGAAGGTGGAATCGGGAAGAAAACTCTGTAATGCCCAGATGTAGACCAAGTCGGCATGTTTGGGTCTCATCTAATTCAGAGGAGGTGACCTAGTTTTTCTTGTAAAGCATCCTATCAATGCTTTTCATGATGGTCACCACCCAAAAGAGGTCATTTCGCTGAGGCCAGCTGTGCCTTCTACATCTCTGGGAAAGGTTTCTTCTATCATTCCTGGTGTGGTGCTGCAGGATAATGCACTGGACTGTAAGATTAGTTTGAATCCCAAGGTTGGCAGTTCAAACTCACCAGCTGCTCCTCAGAAACCCTATGCCAGATCACTACAAGTCGGAATCGGCACTTAACATCAAAAACAATCATTCAGTTACAAAATTATATCCTCCTGGTGCCTGTAGAAGAGAACCCTGGTGGCACAACAGCTAAAGTGCTCAGCTGCTAACTAATAGTTAGCAGTTTGAACCCATCAGCTGCTCTGCAGGAGGAAGATATGACACTCTGCTTCTGTAAAGATTTACACCCTTAGAAGGTCTATGGGAACAGTTCTACTCTGTCTTGTACGGTTGCTGTGAATCAGAATAGACTTAAAGGCAGTGGGTTTTGTTTGGTGCCTGTATGAATACATTTGATACTTGTGTTTGGTTTTTTTTTTAGATTTATTCAGTTCATGAACAGATATAGTTTAAGCATTTCCAACAGGTAAAGTGTATAGGCAATCACTAGGAATAAAGTACTTAACATATAGGAGATTGGGTAATCAGATTTGATCTACAGTCAAGGAAGGAAAAAAGGAAAAAATTTGTAAGTCATGATATAACAGTGTAAACTTAAATAACACTAGCATAACAAAAAGAATTATGTTAATTAATTTATGCAAAATAACCCATTTAATCCTCACAACATTACTATGTTGTTGTTGTTGTTAAGTGCCTTCGAGTTGATTCTGACCCTGTATAGGGTTTCCAAGGAGCAGCTGGTGAGTTTAACCACCGACCTTACAGTTCAAACGAAATCTGCAGTCTGAAGCATTAGCCCACAGCGCCACCCCAGGATTCCTCTGATTCATAGTAACCCTGTATAAGGTTTCCGAGGAGCGTCTGGTGACTTTAAACCACAAAACTTGTGGTTCAAACATTCTTATGGTTTTGACTACTTTCTAAATAAAGCATCATTCCTAGAGATTCTGTAAATGCATTTGTTGATGTTGTTGTTTTGTGCCATCGAGTTGGTCCCGACTCATAGCGACCTTATGCACAGCAGAACAAAGCACTGCCCGATCCTGGGCCAACCTCACTACTGTTGCCACGCTTGACTCCATCGATTTTGCCACATGGCCAATCCATCTCGTTGCATTACAGAGACAATAAAACAGAAATGAGATCCTGGCTAATTTGTATTAGAATTGGGTGAATTCATATGCGGACTGCTGAATTTAGAAAAATAACCAGAAAAGAGAAAACAAATAAATCTACAACCAGCATTGTCAAATGTAGGCGGGCTGTGTTTTTTTGCTAAGTGTGGATAGTTGTTAATTACATATTTATGATAATACTTCATAGTTTACTTGTGAAAGTCCTGAAGCATATTTTCTAAATGTAAAGAAGTCTGGTTTGCATGGGGCCCTCTTGCTACATTATTCTGCTATGAAATCTTAGCTTAGAAGTGGTATAAGTTTTTATAGAGTTTGGTGATTAATTATATTAAGGTGAAATTTAGCAGGTTTTAATGATCAAACTAAAATACCAGAGAGACATTCTTACGATTTTGAAAAGTTGTATGTAGGTTCTACCTTTCCTGCATATGAATTATTCATTTGATTGTCAGAGGAAACTATTTAGGGGTTAAGTTCTGAGGGCCTTATGGAATATAAATATCAGGGTAGTCCTTTTATTTCCAGTTTAGAAGTCAGATATCCCATGTCTAACTGATAACCTGGGTAAATAACTTTTGGAAAGTTTGCAACTGTATACACTGGAAGAAGTGCAGCCAGAGTGCTCCTTGGAGGTCAGGATGGCCGAACTTTGTCTCTCATACTTCAGACATATTGTCAGGAGGGAACAGTCACTGGAGAAGGATATCGTGTTTGGTAAGGTAGAAGGTCAGAGAAAAAGAGGAAGACCCCCAGTGAGATGGATTGGCTAAGTGGCAGCATCAATGGGCTCAAGTGTGGCAACAATAGTGCCATTGGCCCAGAATTGGGCAGTGTTTCATTTTGCTGTGCATAAGGTCACTATGAGTCATCACCGACTCGATGGCATCTAACAACAACAACAACAAATACGTAGTATTAGCCAGTGGAGGCAGGGTGATGTGTGTGGGGATGCATGAATAATCTATTTTAGAAAGATCAGCATGAGATTGGTCCCTATAAGGTAAAGGTTAGCAATAATCCCAAATGGCTGACTTTTCCAACGTGGTACACCCCTCTATAGTCCTTGATATTGGTCACCACTCCTCCCATGTCCCAAGATTCTGCAATATGCTGTGACATCTCACAGAATTCACAACTGTCAAAGGAAGTGGCGTACTCCATTGTGGAGTCTGGCAAGTTCCAAATCTCTAGTTCTGAGGTCAGTCTGGAGGATTTGCCTTACCCACATAGTCTCAGGAACTGAGGAATCCAAATCGACAGGTCAGATGACAGGCTGTTGATGCATGAAGCTGTGGGAGCAGGTGAAAGGCCCTGAGTCCCACGAACTGGAGGCCCGATGTTATGAGTCAGATGCAAGATCCAGAGCAAGAGTGAACTTTGCCGAAGTATTCCCACATATTGGTCTTAGACCATGCCCCAAGATAAACTAAGGATGGTGACTTGAGTCATACTCTATAGTAAGGTGATGCCATCCTTTATCTTTAGTTCTGCCACTACTGGTAAGTACCTTCGAGTCAGTTCTGACTCACAGTGAGCCCATAAAGGATTTCTGAGGAGCGAATGGTGAGTTTGAACCACTGACCTTTCAGACCAGTGCTTATCCTTCAGCACTGTACCAGGATTCTACCTTAATCCATAGTTCTACCTTATTTCTCACTTCAAAATGGGTCCATAATCATAGGCATTGCTGTTGTTAAGTGGTGTCAAATTGGTTCTGACACATAGTGACCCTGTATAGGGTTTCTGAGGAGTGGCTGGTGAGATCGAACCACTGTTCTTGCGTTTCAAACTGACCTTACAGTGCAGCATATTAAACCACAGCGGCACACCAGGACTCATAGCCTAGAGGCTAAGATTTACAATACATCACAGAATGGAACAATATGTCTATATGGCCGTATTAAATAATTAGCTGCCCTGGAGTGGGTTTTTCTTGCTTTGTTTAATTTTGGTTTTGACTGCCCAAGGCAAATAGAATTTGAGTTGTCATAACTTGCAGATGAAAGTAACTATTATTGAGGAGTTGCTGGGACTTTAGAAGGAGATAGGAGTATCCCACAGTAATTTTACTTATTTATTTAGTCTGAAGACACAGAAGGAAATTACATATTTGTAATGGTTCATTTACTAGATGCAGCTACTTCCCCAAGGCTTACTTTCCCCTTGTTCTTCTGAACTTTAAGCCTTTAGACCATAAACACTTAGAAATTTATCGTTGTAATTCTATGGCTATCATTTCTTGCCTCTAAGCTGGTTTTCTTCTCATTGGAAATTCACTGCTCTTGCTTGGTTGTTTATCCATGGAGAGCTGTATTGAGTGAAACTGTCAGCTCATTAACAGTGGAGCGTGTGACTTAAACTCAGTCGGTATACGGTGGAATTCAGGAGGGCTGAGTTAGGAGTCCTTGCCTGGCAGCCTTTGCTGTGGATCCTGGACTATATTAGCCCCAGCAGGACAGTTTGAGTTTGAATAACACTTTTCTTATGGCTAAACCTCTATCCAACCTCTTTTGAAAGGAGGTGTGAGGAAGGGACCTAAATGGTTTCGTTTGGGAGCAAGATACTCCTGGAACTTTGCTAAGAGTAATGCGTTTATAGACACCTACTACTTGAGTCTTAGTGTGGTGCTGTAGGATAAGCACTGGGCTGCTAATTACAAGATCAGTGGTTCAAATACACCAGCTGCTCCTGTCACTATGAGTCAGAACCGAGTACCTGAATAGGGTGAGTGAGCCAGAAACTTGCTTCTCTGGACCTGACCCTCTATGCTTATCCAGCGCTTCCGGATTATCATTCAATATTTTTTGTTACTTCCTCTGCCAAAATCCTTCTTTTCCTTTTCTGTTCCCAACTTCCAACTCTAGCATCTCTGTCCTGCATTCAGACATTGTGTAGTGTGAATGTGTGTGTGTACATGTATGTACTGTGTTTTATTTTTCCTTTGCAGAGCATCCTTATAGTTCAAAAGTTTTATGGTTTCCATATTGATACCTGTTTGGGGCCAGATTGTCCTGTACTGATTTTAATATTTATTAACCATTTAGTATGTTAAACATGTGGAATCCTGATGTGACCAGCAGTTCAAACTCACCAGCCACTCCTCAGGAAACCTATACAAGATCACTATGTGTCGGAACCAACTCAATGGCACTTAACAAAAACAAACAACATGTTCAACATGCAGTATATGTACTACATATGTATAGTACATGTGGTATATGTCCTGTATGGTGCTGTAGCATAAAACACTGGACTACAAAGTCAGTTTAAACCACAAGTTTTGTGGTTCAAATTTGTCAGCCACTTCTTGGAAACCCTCTACAGCGTTGCTATGAGTTGAAACTGACTCGATGGCACACAACAACAATAACAACAATATGCCAAACAAAGCAGCCCTGGTAACATAGGGATTACGAGCTAGGCTGCTAACCACAAGGTCAGTAGTTAGAATCTACCAAGTCACTCCTTGGGAGAAAGATGAAGCTTTCTGTTGCTGTAAAGATTTGCAGCCTCAGAAACCCAATGCGGGGTCACTATGAGTCAGATCCAACTCAACAGCACACAATCACCACCACCACCACCACTATATGCCAAACATCATGCCAATTACTTTATACACACAGTATTTAATTTCTGGTAGGACAAAGTCTGACTTCTTTCACTTTAGGCTTTTGGATATCATCCGTGTTGTTGCATGTATAAGAGGTTCCTTTCATTGCTGAATAGAATTTTGTGAATTGTGTATACTACATTTTTCTCCTCCTGTGTTACTCATGGGGACCAAGGGTAAATCAGCATTGGAGCAGATTCCTTTGAGTATGGTTCTCTTGAAGGCAATAGGGTAATTTATGTGCAATTCAAGAATGTTATGTTTTACAGTTGATTATGTCTTTTGATCCATATTTGTGCTCATACTAAAGAAAGGTGATCCTATAGAATGTGGAAATTATTGGACAATATCATTAATACCATATGCAAGTAGAATTTTGTGAAGACAATTCAAAACAGTTACAGCAATACACAGACATAAATTTAAGCCAGATTCAGAAAAGGGCGTGGAACAGGGGATATCATTGCTGATATCAGATGGATCTTAGCTGAAAGCAGAGGATACCAGAAAGATGTTTACCTGTGTCTTTTTTACTCTACAGAGGTATTTTACTGTGTTGATCATAACAAATATGGATCTCATTGCAAATAAAGGGGATTCCAGAACACTTAATTGTGCTCATACAGAACCTGTATATAGACCAAGAGGCAGTCGTTTGAACAGAACAAGGGGATACTACGTGGTTTAAAATAAGGAAAGATGTGAGTCAGGGTTGTATCCTTTCGCCAATTTATTCAGTTTGTATGTTGTTGGTAAATGTGGTCGAAGTGGTTCCGACTCATAGAGACCCTGTAAAGGGTTTCTGAGGCTGCAAATCTTTGTGGGAGCAGAAAGCCTAATTTTTCTCCTGTCTGCTTTCTCAATCTGTATGCTGAGAAAATAATCTGAGAAACTGGGCTACACGGAGAAGAATGGAACATCAGGATTGGAGGAAGATTTATTAACAACCTGTGATATGCAGATAACACAACCTTGTTTGGTGGAAGCAAAGAGGCCTTGAAGCACATATTGATGAAGGTTAAACACTGCAGAGTTCAGTATGTATAAATTATACCTCAACATAAAGAAAGCAAAAATTCTAACAATAAGCTACATCATAATAAATACTTAAAAATACTGAAGTTGTCAAGGATTTCATGTTACCTAGATGCATAATCAATATCTATGGAAGCATCAGTCAAGAACTCAAATGTCACATTGCATGGGACAAATCTTCAGCAGAAGACCCCTTTAACATGTTAAAAAGCAAAAGATGTCACGTTGATGACTTAGATGTGCCTGACCCAAGCTATGATACTTTCAGTGACTGTGGAGTCAGTTCTGACTCATAGTGACCCTGTATAAGGTTCCAAGGCTATAAATCTTTATGGGAGCAAAACCCTCATCCTTCTCCTGTGGAGTGGCTGGTAGTTACGTACGAACTGCTTATGTTGAGTTAGCAGCCTGACTTGTAACCACTTCACTAAGTAGAAAGCATAAGAAAAGATACTGTTTTTTGTTTTTTTTGGTGGGGTGGTGGTTAGTGGATTGTTAGTGATCAATTAATTTGCATTATTTTCAGTGAAAGTTATTAAGTGACAAGTTGGTTCTAACTCATCTGACTCAGAGGGAACCTGTATAGGGTTTCTGAGGAGCAGATGATGGGTTTGAACCACCAACCTCGCGGTTAACAGTCCAGTGCTTATCCTACAATGCCACACCAGGGCTCAGTAAAAGTTATAGTCTGTTTAAGAATAACCTAGTCCTGTTAGAGCCATGGCTCTTTGGTGATCATTTGTGACTGTTCCAAACAGCCAGTACATGGGAGTCAATGCAGTCAGCACCAAGCATGACTTTAGTCTTGGAAATGGAGTTGCTCATGTGTCTAGCCACAACATAAAAATTCAGTCTCTCACACCCTGGTTGGTGATGAGTAGGCTACTTTCTCATGTGTATTTTGACTTTGAGGCTCTTGTCCTTTTCTGATTGGGTAAATAGTGAAGTGGAAATTCGGAGTTGCAGCTTCTGAATATATGCTATTGATGTGGAACCAGCAGAAGCAGTGCATCTGATACTTGCATCCAAGTATTAGCATAGTTCTTGATTCCTCTGTGACTTCTGTTTCTAGAAAACTGTTCATATCCTGTATTTCTATGATCAGCTGGTTGTGATAAATATTGGAGCAGTTGTTGATCTAAAATCTCAGAATGCTTTTTAATACATATGCTAAGGAGGCTATGTGCTGTGGAGGAGTAAGTTCTGGCCCCCAAGGCAGAAGGTCTGGTGATTAAAATCTCAGCATTTATTAGTGGTGAAACCTTGGGTAAGCAACTTTATGTAACAGTCTCAGATTCCTCATTTGTCTAACAGGAATGCTAACAGTTATAGCATTGTGAGACTCAAAATGTTAGGGCATTAGTCTGTAAATTCTAAAGTTCTGCAAAAAATGTGGCTGTAAAGCCCTTGGATGGTGATTTATAAATATTAGGGCAAAAAGCCCTAAGATACAGGTTGTTGTACTCTTTGTTGGTTTGCTTTTGGAAATGTCCTTTAGTACTTCGACTTCGCTATTGTCCAGTCATTGGTTGGATAATGAATTAATCCAAATAGAAACACTCTGTCAAGAAATCATATTTCTGAGTAAAGCAAAGGGTTGAGGACTTAACCATGCATTTCCTAAAAGATACTTCTTTAAAAATGAGTTCCAGGATAAATAAATTTGTGAAGTGCCACATGCTGCTCTATTCTGGCAGAGATTAACAAAGAACTTGAAAATATTAAAGGTTCCAAAAAGTCCCACAATAAATCATTCTCATGATTCTTGTTTTTTGTTAGTCCAACATTTTTCTATTTATTTCACTTTTTCTCCACATGTAACAGATCAGTGTATCCATCCATCCAATTTTGTATACTTGTCCATTAGGTAGATCCTACTTTAGGAAAAAATTTAGGACAAAAAAGCCTCTAAATTTTATTTCTAGAAAACATCAAAGAAACTATGATAGTCTTACTTATTTCCATAATAGCAGTCACAGTTTGGGAAAAGTTTTTGAAATAAGTAAAATGACATTTTAGTTGGTTGAATCTAAGAAAAACTTGGTTCAACGTATTATATATGTTTTTAATATTTTTGAAGCAATTTTTGTTTTCTACTTACTGATCGTCAATTGTAACATGCCATCCCTTCAGCTCCCAAGCCAGGAATAAACATGTCTTGAATATTTGTTGATCTAGAGGATAAATCTGTTATCTGTGCATGGATATAAAAGTTCTTTGCAGGCTGGAGAGTAGAGGGTGGAAGAAGCATATGAAAAATGGAAATTAAGACAGACTGTAAGTACTATGTGGCAATTGCCCAGGGGGTTTTAGAAATATACAGGACTCTGCTTTTGTCTAATGGAATGGAATAAAACAACACAATGTTATGTAAAGAATTTTAGAACCTTTTAGAAATGTGGATTGCTCTACCAGATTGTGAACTTACTTCTTATGGTAGACTTTTTTTTTTTAATGATCACAATCCCCTGCATGCATCATCTAACACACAAAGGGTACACCCCACACATCTGCCCCCTGGCCACCAGCACACAGCCCCTCTCCCTCCCTGAGTCCAGAGTCTCCAGCTGCTCCTTCTGTCCACATCATTGCCTCTGCCTCCATCCCTAGTGTCACTGCCTCTCTGGACAGGGTCTCACACTTCCCTTTTCTCCCTTGATGGTTCCAGGGATCTCTGCTCCTGGACTGCAAAATCAGCCCCTCCCCTTCTTTTGTTACCAAGCATTTACATTTACCTTTCCAACACTCACTGTCAGACCTGATAGCAATCATTCCCTATTGAACCACATGAGTCTTTTCCCCTCATCTTTTATCAACCCCATCCAGACAGCTTGGAAACAATTCAGTGGAGGTTCTACTTTTCTCTGTATCATCTGGAGCTAGATTACCTATTGAAAGCTTGTAAACTGGCCACTTCTTGCCTTTGTAGTGCCCCTATTTTGGGTAGCCAATCTCTAAGTTCCCCCATCCCTGTTGATCCTGTGTATCAAGGGGGTGGGAATGATCCTCACCATAGAGATTTATCTCGTCCACTCTTTTGTCATTCCGCGTCTACAAGCATAGGTCAAGATCATCCACTTATAGTGGGTTACTCCTTTTTTTTTTTTTTTTTTCCTCTTCTTTCTTCCTCTAGTAATGTTCTGGTCATCCAGCCATTGATGCCAGGTCAAATGGGTACTGTCTGCAAGTGTGGGCATTTGTGTGCATTCCTCCTCACTTTGTATCAGCTGGATGCTTCACACTCTGTTCTAGTCCTCTGGGGCCATGCCCATGCCCCTGGGCCCAGGAGTCCCCAGGTCTGGTCATACTGCTGGTTAACCAGGTCTCAATCCAGGTTAACGGGAGTCTTTTGAATGTGGTCAGACTTAGTTCACAAATTCATTACTGTTCCCCACCCTCTTCCCCTTATCGGTGACCAACGTGGTCAGCAGAAGGACCATATACCTCCTAGTGTACTCCATTTGAGTTTCAGTCTTGGAAGGGGGTTTGCCTTGAGGGGACCTGACCACTGGCCTTAATGGCTCCTTGGGGAACACTTTGCTTGTTCTCATAGTAGTCAATAGGACTGCTGTTACTGTTTTTGATTTATCCTTCTGGTCTTTCTTTCAAGAAGTATCTTCTGTTCTCCTACCTGCTCTGGACTGGTCTGCTTGTCTTTTCACGTGGGAATGTCCCACCTCAGAAGATTCTGGATGAGGATCAGGATTCTACCAATGGTCTGTGCAGTGCAAAGGCTCTGCAGGGAGCCTCCTTCACTGGGCAAGTTGTAGCCCCACCTTAGGTATTACAAACAGTTGTAGACTGAAGACGGACTTAAAGCTTTCTCTGGTGATATTTCTGGCTATTCCCCTCTCTCCCCTTCAGGCGTCTATTGTACAATAGTAGACAAGGGAAACCAAGATTCAAAAGACAGCCAAGCATCTTAACATCATGTTCCCACTTTTACTCATTTAAACCATGCCTCAGTCTTTGTGTCCACGAGCCCTGTTGTTACATGTTTGTGCTTAGATTGTTAATTTGCCCATGTAAACCTGCCTAGCTATTTTCCCATCTGCCTTATTTTTCCATTCCCCTTCCACCTTCTAGTGTATGCCTCCTCCCCCAGCACCCAAACTATCCTGTATCTTTTCCATACTCTGTGTTCTACTATCCTGTGCCTACTTCCTACCCAGTGCTCCACCTTTCTCTCCCTCCCCCTCACCCCACCCCATACGCCCTGGTAACCACCACCACCACCACCAACAAAAAATACTAAAAATAAAAGATTTAAAAAAATTCCCCCTTTTAATATGGGAGCTTTTTCTTAATCATTTACAATAATGAATCTATGCCATGTTTCTCCTTTTGTGACTGACTGATTTCACTCAGCATAATGTCCTCAGGGTTCATCCATGTTATGTGGTGGATTGCTGCTTCCTTCTTATCCTTCAGGGTAGCATAATATTCAATTGTGTGTATGTACCAAAGTTTATTTATCCATTCTTCAGTTGATGGGCACTTAGGCTGTCTTCATCTTTTTGCTATTGTAAATAGTGCTGCTATGAACATTGGTGTGCACATATCTACTCGCATTATGGCTCGTATTTCTTGTGGATAAATACCAAGTAGAGGAATTACTGTATCATAAGCTATCTCTATTTCCAACCTTCTTAGGAAATGCTATATTGCTTTCCAGAGTGATTGGACCATTTTGCAATCCCACCAGCAATGTAGGAGGGTCCCAATCTCTCCACACCCTCACCAACACTTATTTTCCTCTACTTTTTTGATCTTTGCTGTTGTTACTGGTGTGAGATGATATCTCATTGTTGCTTTTGTGGTGCTGTGGGTTAATGCGCCAGACTGCAAAGCCATTTAAACTGCAAGGTCGGTGGTTCAACTTCACCAGTCACTCCTCAGAACTCCTATACAGGGTTGCTATGGGTCGGAACTGATTCGATGGCACTTAACAATAACAGTGACAAGTGATTGTGAACATTTCTTCATGTTTGTTGGCTGCCTGAATCTCCTCCTTGGTGAAGTGTCTATTCATGTCCTGTGCCCATTTTAAAATTTAATTTAAATTAATTTTTTAATTTCTTGCAGAGGTGTTGTTGTTGTTGTTGTTGTTAAGTGCCGTTGAGTCGGGTCCGACCCATAGCGACCCTGTACAGGGTTTCCGAGGGTGTAAATCTTTACGGGTTCCTATATATTTTGGAAATTAGTTCCTTGTCTGATGTGTCATTGCTAAAGATTTTTTTCCCATCCTGTGGGCTCCCTCTTTACTCTTTTGATGAAGTCTTTTGATGCACATAAATTTTTAATTTTTCAGCATTTCCCATTGATCTATTTTATCTATTTTTGTTTGTGTAAGTTTCAAACTGTTCGGTAGTCTGTGTATGCCCTGTATTAGAGCTCTCACATTTGTCCCTATTTTTTCATTGATGACCTTTGTAATTCTGGGATTCACATTTAGGTCTTTAATCCATGCTGAGTTGGGTTTTGTATAAGGCATAAGGTAGAGGTCTTGTTTCAGTCTTTTGCATATCACATTCCAATTCTGCCAGCACCATCTGTTGAAGAGACCATCTCCTCCCCATGCAATATACTTAGGTACTTTGTCGAAAATCAGTTGGCTATATGTGGATGGGTTAATTTCTGGATTCTCAATTCTGTTCCATTGATCAATGTATCTTTCATTATAGCAGTACCAGGCTGTTTTGACCATTGTAGCCGTGTAGTAAATTTTGAAATCAGGGAGTGAGAAGCTTCTTATGGTAGATTTTTTTGAATGTTCAATGAACAAGAAGAATTAGAATCAGAAAATTTGGTCCTGCTTGTCATTCAGATATTTATTTTCCCTACTATTTGCTTTAAGCAATAGGTTGTTGTTAAGTGCTGTCAAGTCAGTTTTGACTCATAGCGGAACCTGTATAATGTTTCCAAGGCTTTACGTCTTCACAGGAGTAGAAAACCTCATCCTTCTCCCAAGGAGAAGCTAGCAGGTTTGAACCGCAGACCTTGTGGTCTGCAGTCCAGTGCTTATCGAATGGAGTCACTGTACTCCCTCAAGCAATAGATATCAACCGGTGCTGTGGGTTAATGTGTTGGTCTGCAATGTTGGTTTGAACTGCAAGATCGGCAGTTCAAGCTCACTAGCCACTCCTCGGACACCCTATACAGGGTTGCTATGAGTCAGAACAGACTTGATACCACTTAATAACAACATTGACATGAACTTTAAATTCAGTTAATAATGAATGGCATTGTTGGGCCAGAAGGTTGCGATAGCCAGGGAGCAGCTATAGCTTATCAGGGACCCTCTCCTTCCAGTCAGGGGTGACTAAGTGGTTCTGACGGAAACCAAGGAATGCTGAGTCATTGCTATGCATGCCACCATATTAGAATGATGTCATACTCTTATATAACCTGTGGATCATATTTGGCAAGATACCTTCTTTGTTCTGTAATAGTAGTTACGGACCTTCCCCATGTGAGGGGTAGGGGAAAAGCACACAGAACAGAGGGAGAACAGAAGGGAGAAGCGAGCAGAGGGAGAAGAAAGAAAGAGACGAAGGGAAGAAAGCCCCAGAGAGCTCTGAAAGCTAGAGAAAGCGGAAGGGCAAGAGACTACCTGAGAGCTGCTGACCGCTCTTTTGCTGAATAAAGGAATAAGCCATCTTCCCACTGCACCTCAAGTGTTCTTTTGGCCGTCTGGTCCACTGAACCTGTTGAGGTGAGGTCCTGACAGACTCCCCCCTTCCACTCTCCAATATAGTACCTGTAGAAATAATAGCGCAAAATAAAAATTAAAAGGATACACATGGTCAAACTTGATGTATTTAACAAAAGAGTTTTAAAACCAGATCTGCTTGGTAAATTAGAAATTTGTAAAAATTGACCTTGGAGAAAGTTTAGACTTGATAAACCTACTTAAAACAATATGAAACTATCAAGATTCAAATTTGCACATGAGTAGATTTTGGAGGGTTGGAAACATTACATATAAACTTACAGATATATTTTAATATATACAAACATTAAAAATGCACAAAACTTAAAAAACAACAACCCACAAAACCAAAAAACAGATGGTCAAACCATTAAAAAAGAAAAAAAAAGGATGGTTGTAAGTACAGTCTGTTGTAACTCGAATACACCACAAGTTGGGGCTACCTGCAGAAATTTCCAGTGGATCAGAAAAGTCCAAGAGCCCACAAGAAGAGGGATGTTAGGAGAAATCTCTGAGAAAAGCCAATTTCCAGGTGGGTAAAGGGAGCATTGGAAATGTTCTCTCCCCCCCCCCCCTTTTTTTTTTTCTCCAGAGAATGTTCTTGCTACTTTTTATATGGGATATTATGGGATAGAGGTTGATATGGTGTAACTATTATGGGGAGTGTTTGATATATAGAAGGTTTTTTTTTTTTTTTTTCTCTTCTCTAACTATTCTTGAGTGAGCATCAAGAAGCCAATGGAATTGGCCAAGTATCTTCTGGTTGGTTTCTATTACCCTGGGCTCTCCTGGAGGCCTTGGCTACACTCCTACTCCTTCTCAGCCTTCCTAGCACGTGCTGATGAATCATGTTATTCTCTTGGTCATTTTACTACTAATAATTATACATCCAAAATTCACAATATGTGACCCTTTTCTTGAAAGTTCTAGAAGACCTGCAAAGCAAGCTAGCATTGCTGGTGGTATTTAGTATATCTGGTTTCATTTCTAAATTTTGAGACATAATATATAGTTTGAAGCTTAATTTTCATTAGGAAATTTCACTCTGTAAGGACAAAAAGGTAACATCAGAAACTGGCTGCATTTTACCCACGCATCTGAATGGTTTCCAGTTCCCAACTAACTCCATTAGGACTGTGGGAAGGTCAAAAATATGCTCCCTGTTGTGGGTGACAGGGCACTGGATGCATCCTGACATCTTGTAAAGTTCCATGTCTTGCTTAATCACGGGACAGAAGGGAAGAACTTGCTGACTCACTTGTCATCCTGGCAGGTGCTTGATTTAAACCCTCGCTATGAAAAGTGACTGACAAAGAGATCATCAGGGTGCTGTAAACTGCTGAATCCCTTTTGCAAGATATACTAATTGTTACAATTTATTTTTATCTCCCTTCTTATTTGGTACTTGTAGGAGGATGTACCCCCATGCTTTACAGGAAATGAAAGGAAACAACATTTCAGTATTTACAAAGGCACACATAAGTAGGAGGGAAAGGAAGAGTTTCAGGAAAGGAACATTTCAGACTGAATGCTTGGAAAATCATCATCATTATAGTATCTTTTTATTCTTTGGAATCCATTTTTAAAGCAATGACAGAGATTTGTTGCTTAGAATATTTAAGTCCCTCTACAGTGGACCACTGCATTGACTTTTCTGAAACACCAACTTCTGTGAGGAACTGGGTCAATTAATGTAAATTGACTCTCACCATTTTCTGTGTTAGTTGACGAAACAGTGACAGCTTCACTTTTTACCCACCTCCCACCTCAAATGATTGCAATGTCTCCTCAGCATTCATATAACCCTGGAGAAGGACAACTCTTCCAATCTTAGAAAAACAACATCTCAAAAAACGAATGATGCTTTCTACATCTCCTTATGTCTTCTCAACAATGATAGCCTAGATTTTATCTGTCCTTTATTTGGAAACTTAGTTTACTTGCTTGTGGCCTCTTAATTTTTGTAAAGCTTTCCTCTTATGAAAATAGTAGGGATGTAGCACTGCTTTAGAATTCTAAACTCTCCCCAGTCAAATGTCCTGTAATCCCATTTTAAAAATCAATTTTATTATTTTGTTGCTAGTAGTAGTCCATTGCTCCTCCTACATCATCACACCAGGATTCTGAAGTATTGTTGTTAAGTGCTGTCGAATCAGTTCCAACTCATAGCGACCCTGTATAGGGTTTCTGAGGAGCGACTGGTGAGCTTGAACCACCAATTTTGCGGTTCAAAACAACTTTGCAGTCCAGTGCATTAACCCGCAACGCTACACCAGGACTCCTGAAATATATAAAATAAATTGCCCATATTTCAAATATACAGTTCCTGAGTTTTGACTAATATCTACACCCGAGTAAACACTGTTAGAATCAATATAGATACAGAACGTTTTTATCTCCACAAACTTCTCTCCTACCCCTTTAGTTAGTCACCACATCCTTGACCCTAAGCAACAGCACAGGGTTCCACTTTTTATCATGTTGATAACTTTAGTCTTTTCTTAGGTGCCCTGGAGGAACAGAATAAGCACGTCACTGTTAACCAAAAGGTCAGTGGTCAAGCTCAACACTACTGGAGAAATAGGTGGCAGCTTGAGTCCCTAAAAATTACCTCCTCAGAAACCCTACTGGGCAGTTCTCCCCCATCTTACAGGCTCGCTGTGAGTTGGGATCAACTTAATGGGAATGAACTTGGTTTTATTTATTTATTTATTTTGGTTTTGTTTTTTCTAGAATTTCATAGGAATGGAATCTGCAGTGAATAGCTGTATGCTTCTTTGGCAGAGTATGACGTTATTGGGATTCCTCCAAGTTGTGTGTTTGTCTTCATCAGCAGTTGGTTTCTTCTCTTTGCTGAGTAGTATTCTGTTGTATGGATGTATCACATTTGTTTACCTGTGGATGGGCATTTATGTTCTAAATTTTTATTTAAATTTTATTTATTTAAATTAAATTTTTAGCTATTATGAATAAAGCTGCTATGAGCGCTCTTGTACAAGTCTTTGTGTGACACGTGTTTTAATTGCTTTTGGATAAATACCAGGAAGTGCAATTTATTGGGCATGTACTAAGGGTCTGTTTAACTTTTAAAGAAGCTGCCAAACTGTTTTCCATAGTGGCTGTATATACTGCATTCCCATCAGCAATGTATGAGCATTCCAGTTTCTCCATATCCCTGTCAACACTTACTACTCTCTGGGTGTATTATCACAGTTTTAATTTGCATTTTCCTGACGACTACTAATGAATTGAGACTTTGTTATGCGTTTATCACTCACTGGTCTGTCTTCTTTGAAATGTCTTTGCAAATCTTTTAAAAGAGTTTTTTGGTAAGAATTCATTGTTAATTATACAATATTGATAGTATTGGTTGTTGTTAGGTGCCATCGAGTCAGTACCAACGCAAAGCGACATTATGCACAGCAGAACTAAACACTGCTTGATCCTGGGCCAACCTCACAATTGTTGCCATGCTTGAGTTCATCAATGCTGCCACTTGGCCCATCCATCTCATTGGGGGTCTTCCTCTTTTTCTCTGACCCTCCACCTTACCAAACGTGATATCCTTCTCCAGCGACTGGTCCCTCCTGACAATATGTCCAAAGTATGAGAGACAAAGTTTGGCCATCTTGGCCTCCAAGGAGCACTCTGGCTGCACTTCTTCCAAAACGGATCTATTGGTTCTTTTGGCAGCCCATGGCACTTTCAATATTCTCTTCCAACACCATAACTCAACAGCATCAATTCTTCTACAGTCTTCCGTTTTCACTGCCTAGCTTTCACATGCATATGAGGTTATTGAAAATACCATGGCTTGGGTCAGGCACACCTTAGTCCTCAAGCTGACATCTTTGCTCTTCAACACTTTAAAAAGGTCTTGTGCAGCAGATTTGCCTAATGCAATATGTCGTTTGATTTCTTGACTGTTGCTTCCGTGAGTGTTGATAGTTGATCTGAGAAGAATGAAGTCCTTGACAATTTCAGTCTTTTCTCCATTGATAAGAATGTTGTTTATTGGTCCAGTGGTGAGGATTTTTGTTTTCTTGACATTGAGATGCAATCCATACTGATGTCTGTGCTCTTTGATCTTCATCAGTAAATGTTTTAAGTCCTCTTCACTTTCAGCATGCAAGGTTGTATCATCTGCATATTGCAGGTTGTTAATGCGTCTTCCTCCAATCGTGATGCCATGTTTTTTCTTCAGAGAACCTAGCTTCTCTGATTATTTGCTCATCATACAGGTTGAATAAGTGTGGTGAAACAATACAACCTTGTCACTCACCTTTTTAAATTTTAAACCATTCAGTGTTCTCATGTTCTGTTCGAACAACTGCTTCTTGGTCCAGGTACAGATTCCTCATGAGCACAATTAAGTGTTCCGGAATACTCATACTTCACAATGTTGTCCATAGCTTGTCGTGATCCACACAATCGAAAGCCTTTGCATAGTCAATATAGCACAGGTAAACATCTTTCTAATATTCTCTGCTTTCAGCCAAGATCCATCGGGCATCAGCAATGATATCCCTCATTCCATGGCCTCTTCTGAATCCAGCTTGAACCTCTGGAAGTTCTCTGTCAATGTATGATTGTAGCCGTTTCTGTATTACCTTTAACAAAACTTTACTCACTTGAGATATCAAAGAGATTGTCTGAAGATTTCCGCATTCCATTGGGTCACCTCTCTTTGGAATGGGCACAAATACGGATCTCCTCCAATCAGTCAGCCAGATATTTGTCTTCCAATTACTTGTCAGAGATGAGTGAGTGCCTTCTGTGCTGCCTCACTTTCTTGAAAGATTTCAATTTTTATTCCATCAATTCCTGGTGCCTTGTTCTTTGCCAATTCTTTCACTGCACCTTGGACTTCCTCCTTCAGTATCATTGGCCCTTGATCATATGCTACCTCTTGAAACAGCTAAACATTAGCCTTTTCCTTTTGGTGCAGTGACTCTTTGTATTCCTGCCATCTTCTCTTGATGCTTTCTCTATCATTCAACAATTTGCCCAGAGAATCTTTCAATAATGAAAGTTGAGTCTTAAATTTTTTCTTCAGTTTCCCCAGCTTGAGAAATGCTGAGCGTGTTCTTCCTTTTTGGTTTTCTGATTCCAGATCTTTGCACATTTTGTTGTAATGTTTGGCTTTATCTTCTCGAGCTGATCTTTGGAATTTCTGTTCAGCTCTTGGACCTCCTCATGTTTCAGAAGCCCCTGGTCTGTGATTCTCAAGCTTTGCTACACAGTGGAGTTATCTGGATTCTACCCACTAAAGAAACTTGATTTAATTATTCTTAGAAGTGGCCTTAGCATCAGGAGCTTTGAACTTGTGCAGCAGAGGTTGAGTGCCACTGGCCTAGATCTGTAGACTGTCATTCCCTTTATGTCCCATATCTGGGTGGCATTTACATATCCTGTGTCCCATTTCAAGGAGTCCTGCTGGTGTAGTGGTTAAGCTGCCAAATGAAAGGTCACTGGTTCCAACCCACCAGCCATTTTACAGGAAAGAGATGTGGCAGGCTGCTTCCATAAAGATTTATAGCCTTAGAAATCCTATGGGACAGTTCTATTCTCTTCTGTAGAGTCACTTTGAGTTGGATTTTGATTGGTGTTTGGGTTTTATGTCATGTTTCGACAAAGATTTCTCATAAAAAGAACATCAGACTCATTAATGATGCTGTTGTGCTGAGGTGGCATACAAAGTGCAGGCTTGTGCCTTACGCCAGATGGTCCCGATTCCATCAGGGCTCGGGCACTGGGTGATGTCAGCAGTCACTTACCCTCCTTAAAACTCAGTTTTCCTGTCTGCAAAATAAAAACTAAAATACCTGTTGATTACTTGCAGTGTATTAGGAACTATTAAAGACTGCTTATATGTACTTATTGGAGTCCTGGTGTGGCATTGTAGGATAAGCACTGGACTGCTAACTGAAAGGTCAGTAGATCAAACCCACCAGCTGCTCCTCGGAAACCCTAAACAGGGTCGTTATTAGTCGGAATCAGTTCAATGACACTTAACAACAATCCATGCAGTAATTCATTTTTGTTCATAATAGTCTTATGGGATATATACACTAGTGTCATCCTTTCACAGATGAGAAAACTGAGGCATCCTACAAATTCAGGAATTCTACTTCTACAGTCTGTGATCCTGATCCACATCATTGTTGTTGTTGTGAAGTGCCGTCGAATCGGTTCTGACTCATAGTGACCCTGTATAGGGTTTCCAAGGAGCATCTGGTGAACTTGATGTGCTGACTTTGCAGTTCCAACAGTCTGGTGCATTACTCCACAGCGCCACACCAGGACTCCCATCCACATCATAGCCCTCCTAAAAATGATGCTAACAATGGTGGTGATTGTTAGTTGATTCTGACTCATACAACCCTGTATAGGATTTTCAAGGAACAGCTGGTGGATTTGAACTATCAACCTTATGATTCACAGTCCAGTGCTGATCCTCTAGCACCACACCAAGAGCCTTAATGACAATTTGTTGTTGTTGTTAAGTGCCATTTTGAGTTGGTTCCAAGTTGAACTTGAAATGCCGACCTTACGCTTCAAACCGACTTTGCAGTCCAGTACATTAACCCACAGCATCACACCAGGACAAGGTCTAATAACAATTGTTGTTGTTGTTAAGTGCCATCGAGTTGGTTCTGACCCATAGCAACCCTCTAGAGGGTTTCCAAGGAGCGACTGGTGAGCTTGAACCACCAACCTTGCAGTTTAAACCGACTTTGCAGTCTAGCGCATTAACCCACAATTAGATTGTGTGAAATTTTTGTGAGGATTGTGTGTTGTCTCAAGTGTGGAAAATTATTTAATATACACTCCTTTCCTCCCCTTTCTTACGTACTGTGAGCTATGCATGTTTTAATGTCGGTTCTTATGGAGGCTTCTGTCTCCCCCCAGTGACTCTGAAGTGAGGTCTCAGGCAATCTATGGGTGTAGTCTTGGGCCACAAGACTGTCAGTGGCCCTCACAAATTCACAGCTCTTTCCTCTGCCTAGACATAGGCTGGCCTTGGTAACTGTCATTAAACTTAACTTTAAAAACTAATAATGCTAATTGGCCCTATGAGTGTACTTCCTTTAACAGATACTCTGATGGACTAGCATTGCATGATCATTAGTTTATCAATTTTTGCCTTGAAAACATTGGCATTGCATTGGTATTTGCCTGTTGAAGGCTTCTTGTCTAAGGAATTGCTATGTAGGAGACCATCAATTTTCCTAACAAGTTTTAATTCATTTGGACTCTAGTTAGAAAAATGATCTCAGTAAAGCTGGACAGTATTTAAAGTCTGAAGTTGAGAATGCAGCATTTGATTGTCATATTTAATGGAGGTGGAATGGGGAAGGCTACAAATAAGCAAGAAGCAGTGGAGGTTTTTTTTCTTTTTCTTTCTTTTGTATTGTTGTTAGGATTAGTGGAGAAGGGCTTATGGATAGATCCTCCATAAAGGTTAGTTTTAAACCTTGAATGCCAACAGAGCTCACTTCCTGTGTGCTTTGTGGGATTGTTTTAAAGCACATGATCAGTTATCTGAACTCGAGCAATGGACTCTTTTAATCTTTCAAGAGAACATATGAAACCTGGTAACTTTGTATGCCACAGTGTTATTTACCTGGTTTCACTTTAGTCACATGCAAACTGGAACAGGTAAGAGAATTTGAAATGAGAGAAATTTCAGGTAATTGTCAAGCAGAATATGTGGGGTGATTGAGGCAAATATAGTAGACAATACTTGTGACAGAAAAATGAAATGAATCCAGCCAACAGGAGGCTAAAGGTGGATGATGTAGATTAGCTACTGAATGAGTATGTCAGAAAGTGGTTGTCATGTAAGAAATTTAGGGAGATTAAATATTTAAGAATAAAAGAGAGATAGAAGGCAAAGGGAAAAAATAGAAGGATGAGAAGTCTTTTTAGACAGTTAATTTAGACACAAAATGCTATAATAACATGTCCAACGTTGCCTTCAAGTATAAAACTAAGTAATAGAGGAAAAACTGAGATTCCTCTAAGAACTTGGGTAAAGAAGCCACCCATAAATTGATTTGAGGGACTTGAATAAAGCCAAAATAGACAGAATGAGAAATAGCATATAATAAAAGGGAATCAGCATGGAGGACGTTGGCAAAGACTGTCCAAATCCTGGCAATGGAGGTGAGTGAGTCTTTGGCACTGGAAGTATAAGGGACAGTCAAAGAATTAAGTCTGAGTCATTTTGTTGTTGTTCGGGGCTGTGAAGTTAGTTCCAACTCACAACAACCCTATATACAGCAAAATGAAACACTGCCAGGTCTTCCTCTGTCCTCAGAATCATTTCTGTGTTTGAACCCATGTTGTAGCCAATGTGTTAATCCATCTCTTTGAGGATCTTCCTCTTTTTTCATTGACTTTACTTTACCAAGAATGATGTCCTTCACCAGGGACTGGGCCCTCCAGATAACATATCTGAAGTCCCATCCTCACTTCTAAGGAACATTCTGGTTATACTTCCAAGACAGATTTATTCATTTCCTGTGTGGTGCTGTGGGTTAATGAGCTGGGCTGCAGGGTCGGTTTGAATCACAAGGTTGGTGGTTCAAGCTCACCAGCTGCTCCTCAGAAACCCTATACAGGGTCATTATGGGTCCGAACTGACTCAATGGCACTCAACAACAACAAGGTATATTCAATATTCTTTATCAGTACCCTATAAAAATTCAAATTCATCTATTCTTCTTGGAACTTTCTCAATGGTTGTCTAGCTTTATCATATATATGAGGTGATTGAAAATACCATGTCTTGGGTCTTAGTCTTCAAGGTGACATCTGAAGTTTCAAGGTGCTTTGAAACTCTTTAAAGAGGTTTTGGCAGCATATTTGCCCAATGCAATACCTTGTTTGATTTCTTGGCTGTTGCTTCCCTGGACGTCGGTTGTGCATCCAAGTAAAATGAAATTCTTGACCACGTCTATCTTTTTCCTATTTATCATGCTGTTACTTATTGCTTCAGTTGTGAGGATTATTGTTTTATTTTGAAGTATAATCCATACTGAAAACTGTAATCTTTTATCTGGGTCATGTTATGAGCGAAAAATCCTAGGTTTCACTAGTACAGAGACATTCAGCTTCTGGTCTTTAGTTTTCTGTAGCCTTCCTTCTCAGAGCTGGAATGGTCATTGAAAATCTTGGGCTTCTGGCCCGATAGATACTGAATTTCCAGGATCCCCATGATGAGACTGTAAGCTTCTGTTTCCAAATTACGCCCCATTGTCATGCTTCCCTATTTCAGGGGAACCATATTTGAAACCCTATACAGGGTTGCTATGGGTCAGAACTGACTCGATGGTACTTAAAAACAACAACAAATATTGTCCCATGCTGAGCCACTTCCTCGTCTTATTTAAGCATTATCTTCCCTCTTCTCACCAGCTAGGACCGTGCCAGGTTAACTACTTGCTGGGTCCAACCTTTTAAATAAAGACTGGAGGTGGCACAAAAAACCACAAAGAAAGTGTTTATTCCCTCCCTCTTGTCCACCACCTTCTCCCACCTCCAGGTAAGAACAGCCTTAGATATTACATGATAAAGTAACCTTTTTATTATTTCCAGTCTCCAAAAGCAAGGAAGAAGATATTAACAGATTATCAGACCTCAGAAGCCTGATTAAACATTCGAATCTTATAACAATTCTTGCCTAATTTTGTGACTGTCTAGTAAACTTCTCCAAAGGATTTGTATTCCCATGCAGATCTACCTATAGAGAGGAATTTCACTAGACCTGCTGATGCAATATTGCAGCCTGTATGGCACTTATATTTCTTATTATAAATTAATGAGTTGGCATTCTGATCTCTGTGAGCTGGGTTAATGAGAAGCTGTCTAAAAGATGTGGCCCTACTTATATGCCGACAGACTGACTTTAAGCTGAGTCTGCAAAACTGAAGTCCAGTCTTTTCACTAGCTAAACCCTCTGTAATAATATAGAGATTTGCCTCTCTATGAAGTATCGTGATAGACAGTCATCCTGCCTCCCCTGGTGATACCTGACCCCCTAAAAATAGACATTCATCATTTATGCACACATGAATTTACTCATTCATTTCTTTACATACCAATTGACTCACTCATTTGTTTGAAAATAGAGTGACTTTTACTTTAATGCTAGGAAGAACTAAGGCAAGTGCACTTTCTAACCTACATTTTAACACAGGCATATCTTAGGGATATTGTGGGTTTGATTCCAGACCACCACACTAAAGCAAATCATATGACTATTTGGGCTTCCCAGTGCATACAAAAATTAGGTTTAGACGATATGGTAGTCTAACAAGTGTGCATTTACATTATGAAAAAGATTCAAATATTGTGAGAAATACCAAAATGTAACCCAGAACAATGGCATCAGTAGACTTGCTTAATTTAGTCTTGCCACAAACCTTCAAGTTGTAAAAAAAGAATATCTGCAAGACACAATAAAGCTAAGCACAATAAATGTGGTATGCCTATGCTATGAATTACGTTGTTGTTTTTATTGTGCGCCGTTGAGTCAATTTCGAATCATAGCAACCCTGTGTAGGGTTTCCAAGGAGCAGCTAGTGGATTTGAACCATTGACCTTGAAGTTAGCAATTGAATGCTTTTCCTACATTGCCACACCAGGACTCCAGTGAATGCATGAAATGTCACATTTAATTTTTTTAGCTTAGAAGTAATCTTTTAAATACTTATTTTTAAAAGTCTGAAAGGAAGAAGCACTTCCAAGATGGTGGCTGAGAAGCTCTCCCCCAGAAACTTTTCTCTTCCATAAAAGCAACAAAATTACTGCCAGTAATTGTTTAAATCAATTTTACAGAACTCTGGAAATTAGCTAAAGGATTGCAAAATCTGAGAAACACTTATTTAAAAAAAAAAAAAAGGTTCAATCTCAGTAAGAACAGTGAGCTTTGTGGCATTTCCACTTGTCCTGTCCCCACCCCCTGGTTGCTGTGGATACCCGTAGCTCTGCAATCACAATGGCTGTGAAAACACACAGCCTCACAGTCACTGAAGTGGGCCAATCAGGTTTGGAATTCTTTAAAAAGTTTTATCCCTAGAGCATTGTCACTCTTTGACCTGTCTCATAGTTTCCTGGAAAAACCTTATTCTCAGAGCATTTCCATTATTTGACCTGACTTGGAGCTCTCTCTGAAGGAAAAACTCTGTCCTTTCCAGAGAGTTTTGAAAAACAATATTTGGCAATAATATCACAGTTGCCTGAGGATGTGATACTGATTGGAATAAACATGAACTTGGCCAGAAATGTAAAAGAATGATGGGGAAAGCAAGACGTCCACAGATGGTTCTGAAGAGCTCCAATGAATTCTGGGAATCTAGACATCCATGCACATGTGCAGAGCTCTGAGGATGCCCAGGAAAGACTGGAGACGTTCCTAATCTTTCACCTCTGGCTAACCTTGAGATGTTGCAGAAGAAGGAAGTGAAGGTCAAATGCCTTAGGATGGGTTCTCTAGAAAAGCAAAACCAGTGATGTCTATATGTTGTGGTTGATAACTGCCATCGAGTCAATTCTGACCCATAGCCACTCTGTATACAGTTTCCAAGGAGCAGCTGGTGAGCTTGAACCACCGACCTTGCAGTTCAAACAACTTTGCAGCCTGATGCATTAACCCACAGCGCCACACCAGGACTCCGACGTGTATGTGAGGGGTCTTCAAAAAGTATATGGAAAAATTCCATAATCTTTAAGTCCATTTTTCCATTAACTTTTTGAAGCCTCTCATATGTCTTTGTGTGTACACACACACACACACACACACACACACAGATGGATTAATTGATAGCTAGAGCTCAAGGAAATGGCTCACATGGTTGTGAAGGTTGGCAAATCCCATATCCATGCATCAGATGTCAGTCAGGTCGGAGACTTCTACTAACTCAGGTGGTGGCAGGGGCTGACAAACTCATTATTGGCAGGCCAGATGACGAGCTTTTGGCTCATGGACTAATGAAGTTGGTGAATCCCCAAAATGGCAGGTCAGATGGTAAGCTATTGGCTTGCAGGGCTGCAGAAGTTAGTGAATCCTAGAATCATCAGATCACACAACCAACAGCTAACTCAAGTTCTAAGAACTGAAGTTCAGTTAATAATGATCCAGAGCAAGGGGAAACTTTACCAAGGTATCCATAGATAGATAATGATATATAGAGGATGGATAGATAGATAGATAATGATACATAGAGGATAGATAGATAGATAATGATACAAAGAGGATAGATAGATAAATAGATAGATAGATAATGATACATAGAGGATAGACAGACAGACAGACAGATAGATAGATAGACAGACAGGTACTGGATGTTGGTTACACCCCCTATGAAACTCCCCTTACATTCAAGTAAGGCCATGACTCAAGATATACCCCTCACTAATCTTCCCTCATTAATCTATAGAGGTTAGAATTTACAATACATAAAACATATATGATGTCACAAAGTGGAAAATAATTACATCAGATCACAAAATGAAGGAGAGCTCCACAATATTGGGAATCATGGCTAAGTTGACACATAACATTAATCATCACACCAACTCAGAGTTGTGAATTGCCAGAGTCCTAACAGTGTGCCCAGTACACACCTAGAACCCCTAGACAAAGGGTGTGATACTGTTAGTTCAAAGCAATTAAGGAAATATCTGTCCCACTATTGTTGTTGAGGAATCCTGGTGTGGCGCTGTGGGTTAATGAGCCAGACTGCAAAGCCATTTGAATTGCAAGGTCGGCAGTTTAAGCTCACTAGCTGCTCCTTGGAAACCCTATACAGGGTCGCTATGGGTTGGAATCAACTCCACAGCGCTTAACAACAACAACATTGTTGTTAAGTGTCCTCAAGGCAGTTCCAACTCATAACGACTCTGTATTTGGTTTCTGAGGAGCAACTGATGGATTTGAACTGCTGACCTTGTGTATATGAGGGGGCTTTGCAGTCCAGTGCTGATTCTATAGTGTCACACCATTAGCTGATACTAACTAAATAAAGAGAGACTTCAGTGGCTACACAGCCTAGAATACAAGCTAACAAAATCCTAAAGAACAAGAACAGAAAACCATGGTATGAGCAGAATCTGATTTCCAGAATTGCCATATCATGTTACTAAAATGTCCACTTTAAAAAAAAAAAAAATGATAAGACACAAGTAGACATATTGTCTCTGAGAAAACCAAGATGCTGGCGTATTGTTGTTAGGTGCCATCAAGTCGGTACCAACCCATAGCAACCTTATGCACAGCAGAATGAAACACTGGCCGATCCTGGGCCAACCACATTACTGTTACCACACTTCAGTCCATCGATGCTGCCACTTGGCCAGTCCATTTCATTGGGAATCTTCCTCTTTTTCTCTGACCCTCCACCATACCAAACATGATATCCTTCTCCAGCGACTGGTCCCTCCTGACAATATGTTCGAAGTAGTAGATGGACTTTAGATCAACTCTTTAAAATTAGCTTTTGTAGATATGTTAGAAAAACTAAAGGAAATCATGTCTAAAGATTTAAAGGAAAATATAAGAAAAGTGTTTCATATATCAATAAAGTGATAAATTATTAAAAAAAAAAAAACACACAGAAATTCTGGAATTTAAAAGTATAATAACTGACCTGTAAATTTCATTAGCTGAGCACAAAAAAGCATGTTTGAGCTGGCAGAAGAAACAATCAGTGAAACTGAAGATAAATGAATTGAGATTCTCCAGTCTGAGGAACATAAATACAAAAGAATGAAGAAAATAGCAACGGCTAAACAATTCTCCAAATGTAATAAATGCTACTGATTTGTACACTTTGATAGGGTGAATTGTATGATACGTAAATTATATCTTAATGAAGCTGTTATAAAAAATTCTGGTTAGACATTTTGGCAGATATACAAAAGGTTGCCTAGTCATACAGTAGTTCACAACTTTTAAAGTACATCAAATCACCTGGGAAAATTTATTGAGATACTTATTCGATTTAGTAAGTGTGGGTTAGGGCTTGGTATGCTGAATATCTATCTAATAAACTCCTGAGAAATATCAATGCTTCTGGTCCTCAAATACCCTTTCAGAAGAAAAAAAAAAGAACAGAAAAGATAACAAAAAAAGTCTGGAAGGCGATCTTCAGATATCTTCAGAAATATTATCAATTAATGGGATTGATAGTTAAATTTGAGTAATTAAATTTTTCTCTTATGCTTAAGTTTTCTGATTTTTTGCAAGTTCACTTTCATTTTTTTAGAGATATGAAATAGCCATTTTAAAAAAATGAAAAGAAATCCTCTGTAATTGTATTATTTGTTTTAGCCTAGTGTTATTTTTCTATCACTAGAATTTCAGTTAGGAAAACTTATTTTTCTAAAGAAATCTTGGATTAAAATATAAATAT
>NW_006408528.1:36202915-36287184 GCF_000296735.1 Chrysochloris asiatica
TTACAGCTTTGGAGACCCTATGGAGCAGTTCTACTCTGTCACTAAGTCACTCATGAGTCAGTATTGACCCGAAGACAAGGGGTTTCTTTCATTTTTTTTTTTTTTTTTTTTTTCCTGGTATAATTATTAACTATTGGATAACTTATTTAGTAACAAGGATCATTTTTAACACAGCTAACAAATAAGGAAATTTAACAAACAAATCTAACATTTTCCTGAATATTTGTGCCCGTAGTCAGTTGGAAAACTTCCCTGGGGTTTTCGTTTGGTTGTTAGTGGAATAGCTGGCTCCTTCTGTCTGTGTGCTCACAAATTTTTTAATTCTCTCAGTAGACCTGGTGACTTACCTGGTGACTTACCTGAATATACTGAAGTCTGCTCTTAGTGTCACTTCTGTAATGGCAGGCCATAATTTTGTTTTGTTTTTCCCTGAAACTCGCAGCCAGTTTCGTTGTCACTTACTTTCAGACTTTCTCCCCATCGACTCTCCTTGGTTCCTGGAAGGACCCTCTGGCTGACAGGAGAAGCATTAGTAAGAGAGGTGGAAGTAATTGTGCAACAGGTGGAAGAAATAAATTACCTGCCACTGAGATACTGACTTTCTTTTGTATTTTTCTGTCTCAATTTCTGCTCTGTCCCAAACCTTCAATACGTTATGAGAATAAACTTTCTCAGCCTGGATTTTTCTAGGGTGCCAGGTAATTTCACATAATAGTTTAAGTCACAGTGACATTTATGTTTTATTTCCTAAATTTATAGTGCTCAGCTAGCTTTAGATTTTATGACACCTTCCAAAAAACCTTTGTTTTCATGAATGTGCATTTATGAGTATTGGCTTTTTTGATTATAAAACTCTTGAGACGAAGTAAACAAAGCCCAAAAGGGGAACTTTACTGTCCCAAGGACAAGAAGGAAGGATACATTGGAAAACTGCCAAGACCACTTTTTGCTCTTCTTCATTCTTCTCTCCGTGTAGCTTAGCTTCTCCTGCTCTCGGTCTACTTGGTGTAGGACATGGTTAGTCCATCCTTATTTCAGATTTCCAGGGAAGGGAATTGGCCCAGTTTTGTTCAGTTGTCCAATGGTATAAGAGTCACATTGTACCAGCTGGCTGCCGAAGACCCACTGTTTTAGGTGAAAGGGACACGAGAGGGGATCAAGTGCAGGGAAGTAGCATACACCCGAGTGGTATTTTCTGTTCATTTAATTCTTTCAGGGTTAAGTTTCTCTAGTTTCACCTCAACTTTCTTTTAATATAAAGATCACGTCTATATAAAATATTCCTATGAAAGTTTTACTAGTGGTGGAATTTAGAATGAACTTCAGCAATGAATGTCATCAGCTGGCAAAAAAATCAAAGTACTCTTTGCACTTATTGGATGTCATGTCCCTTCCCAGTGGAATTATCTTCCATATGGAAAGTATAAGGAAAGTCAGGCCTTTGTTACTCAATGCATGTTTGAAAATACCATTTCCTGAACCAAGGGAGCAAGGATATTACATATCCAAAGGTAATTCCAGTCAGGGGTAATAATCTATTGCTATTGTCTCTGGATCATTTCCTTTATGTTGTGGTTTTCCTTTTGTTTTTTAATCTGTGGTGAAATTGGGACAAAACAAGGAAGAAGATGAAAATTTGTTTTAGTAAAAGCAATAACAAATTTGTAATGCTTTACAGTCCTGGTGTGGTGCTGCGGGTTAATGTGCTGGACTGCAAAGTCGGTTTGAACCTCAAGGTCGATTGTTCAAGCTCACCAGCTGCTCCTTGGAAACCCTATATAGGTTTGCTATGGGTTGGAACTGACTCGACGGCACTTAACAACTACAACAGTTTAAAAAGTATTCACACATGCATTGCTTCATTAAATTCTCACATTCACCTTGTTTTTATTATCCCCATTTAACATAAGAGAAAAGTACGACAGAGAAATAAAGTATCTTCTTGGTCTCTTCCAGTCATAAGCAAAGAGCTCCTTCCTGCCCAGCCATTCTGCCTTTCACAGGCTGTTATACCCTAGCAATTCTGAGCTGTCCAGGCAGCTGCCACATCCCATTCCTCTCTTGCTGTTTCTCTTCTTCATTGACAAACTTGTATTGTCACTTCCTTCGGAAACATTTCCCTGATACCTCACCTGTCACCTGGGTACTCTCCTAGAAGTTACATGTCCCTTTATCACAATTCCCATCACTCTGCCTTAGTATGATCTGTTTACCTGTGGGATTTCTACCCACTCACTGGACTTACCATCTTGAGAACGAATATTAGGTCTTATTTGTTTTGACATCCCCAGAATCTACCGTAGGATCTAACGCATAGTAGATGTTCAAGAATTACTCATTTAAAAGTGGTTAATTTCCTTTATAGAAGACTTGGTGTGGCACTGTAGGATAAGCACTGGACAGCAAGGTCAGTTTAAATCACAATGTCGGTAGTTTAAACTCACCAGCTGCTCCTTAGAAACCCTACACAGGGTCACTATGAGTCGGAACTGACTCAACTTGGCACTTAACAACAACAATTTCCTTTATAATGACTAGGTTTGTATAGTCATGAGTGGACTCCACAAAGTAACTGGAAGGTGGCAGGATGCTAGGGGGAAGATGTCTCTTCCTGTTGAGTTTTCTGGGAGACAGAGACTTTCTATGAGCTGCCTCCAAACTTGTTGCCCCAGATGTTCTCTCTTCCCTGGAATCCTGGGTTCACAGGTAGACAAGGTCGCTGTGCAACTTTAGGGTGTTAGAATAAAGCACCTATTACTATATTGTTTGCAATTACAGTGAATGTTAGTGTTTTATAAAAATTTAAATTTCTGTATATAATTTGATGTTTTGATTTATTATTTACTATAGCTCTGTTGATTTTTTAAAATCACCTAATCATGTGGCGCTGTGGGTTAATGCACCAGACTGCAAAGCTGTTTGAACTACAAGGACAGCGGTTCAAGCTCACCAGCTGCTCCTTGGAAACCCTATACACGGTCACTATGGGTCGGCACCGACTGGATGGCACTTAATGACAACAACAATCATGTAACTGGAGAGATCAGATAGTTTTTCTGATAAATCCATTGTGTTCTTTTATTCTTAAGGCAATTATGTTACCCTGCAGTGGCTCCAAATGGGTCATACTTGTATTGAAAAGTTGGATAAAGACTGTGGAACTCAGCTTTATAGATTAACACCTTTGAGCAGGTACCCATGGCTCAAGTTACTGAAGTTCACAGAAAAAAGACATGTATTCTCTTCTTTGATGAGGAGCATAAGTGTCTGATCCATTGTTAGAAAGGGTGGTTGGTTGGTTGATTGGGTGCCATGGAGTTGGTTCCGACTCATAGCATCCCTGTATAGGGTTTCCGAGGCTGCATATCGTTACAGGAGCAGAAAGCCTCATCTTTCTCCCGCAAAGCAGCTGCTAGATTTGAACTGCTGACCTTTTAGTTGGCAGCCCAACATGTAACCCACTACACTACCAGGGCTCCTTGTTTGGAAGAATAGTGTGGAATAAATGATTATGTAACAAGTTGTATTTGGAAGACTTTGTTCAACATTTAATAGGAGAATATAATTAATCTCACCTGGTAGATCAATTCTTTCAACTACCTAGAGGCATATTCTTAAGATATTTCATCATGATGATTGCATCTGGTTGCCTTACTACTAAAAATATCTAATATCCTACATAGACAGAGGTTCTTTAGTTTATTGATAAGTTTTGCTTAACATTTCTGGGTTTCTATTACCCATCATCTAATTTTTAGCAGGTTGCATATGTGGTAAATGAAAAAATGTAGACGTTTGATCCCAAATAAATCCCCTCAGCTAAACTAACAAGCTAAAAAAATCTCTTTACTCTTTAGCACTATCTAAACTAGTTTAGCCTGTATAATATCTGTGAAAGCCACAGGCATTTTAAAACCCTAATTTTCAACCTCCTCGAAACTTTTTTATGATAACTGCTTATGATTTTTTATTATATCCTTTGTGGAATTATTTTTATAAGTAGTCTCCATTGGTAAGGTCGATGGGTAGTGAGTGGACTCTACCTTTGGCCACCACTTTACTGATCTTGTGAATTTCTCATACATTGTTGTTAGTAATTTAGAGTCGGTGACAGGCAATCATACTTTTATATGAGGGGGCTTGAAAAATTCATAGAAAAATATTATTGTTTTTCAGTTCCATTTTTTCCAATGAACTTTTTAAAGCCCCTTATTAACACTGCATAGTCCTGGTGTGGCGCTGTGGGTTAATGTGCCAGACTGCAAAGCCATTTGAATTGCAAGGCCAGAGGTTCAAGCTCACCAGCTGCTCCTCGAAAACCCTATACAGCGTCGCTATGGGTCGGAACCCAACTCTGCAGCACTTCACAACAACAACATCAACACTGTTGTTGTTGTGAAGTGCTGTCGAGTTGGTTCCGACCCATAGCGACGCAGCATAGGATTTTTGAGGAGCAGCTGGTGAGCTTGAACCACCGACCCTGCAATTCAAATGGCTTTGCAGTCTGGCGCATCAAGACCACAGCGCCACACCAGCACTCCAACATCAACACTAGGGTCTAGTTTTATTATTTTTTGAATAAAGAGGAAGCCCTAGACCAGTTCTGTACTAGAGATAGTCCCTGGTCTTAGGCTGGGCTTTTGGGTCACTGGAAGTAGCACGAGTAATGAATTATGTGTAAAGAAAACTGTGAGTATATGTCACAGACTGTTTAACACAACTTATGCTGACCCATGATTAGTACTTCTTCTCGGGCTTTTCAAGGCTGTGTCTGACCTTTCAGAAGCCAGTCGCTAGATGTGCCTTACAAGGTGCCTCTGGGTGGGTTTGAACCACTACCAACCTTTCAGCTTGTAGTTGAGTGTTTAACCAATTGTGAGACCTGGTGTGATGCTCTTGGATAAGCACTGCACTACTAACTGAAAGGTCGGTAGTTCAAATGCACCAGCTGCTCCTTGAAAATCCTATATAGAGTCACTATGAGTCAGAACTGACTTGACATCATTTAACAGCAACAACAAAGGGCTCCTCTAAACACAACAAAATATAGTTTTCCTCCTATTCCTGGTACTGATTCAAATTAGTTTACAGAGACCCTTGAAGTTCTTGGAGGAAAAGAAAATATGAATGAAATTGTTATTTCTCTGCACTTCTTATAGGCTGTACCTAGTATTAGTTCCATAAGCAATGAATGGGTGGAATTTTTGAAAATATATCTGGCATCATATTTAAGCTAACATTTTCATTAAATGAAAACAGCCAAATCCACTTCAGCAGTGCTTAGAAGACCAGAAAATAATTTGTATTTACCAAATCGAAAAGGACAGAGACCAGTAGAGAAGAAAAAAAATGAGTATAACCTTTTGGATGACTTAGAATTTGAAAAACAAAAGCAGGAAATCTAAGCTCAAATGAATTTTAAAGGGAAAAAAGGCAATGAGTGCCACATACTTTTCAGAGATTCAATTTAGGGGAAAAAAAGAGAATATTTAGAAAATACCAGTTAAGACAAACTAAATTTATACTACAAACAGTCATGCAATAAACTGATTCATTCTCTGTTTTTGTTGTTATTTGTGTGACTCAGCTGTGGACCTTTCATTAAGGAAAAGAAAATTAAAGAGAGAATCCAGTGAAGACAAAACAAATAATACAAATTATTAAGGGAACAATAGAATTAATTTATGAGGAAGGATTAAAGTAGCACAGAACATCTAGCTTTGCATAGAAGTGACTCAGGGGGTCCATAATAATAGTCTATAAACATTTAAAAGGTGTAAAACACTGGAAAGAATGAGGAATTATTTAGCCTGATGCCATGTGGGTATAATCAGAAATAATAGCATACACTAAAAAGGTTATCAAAAACAGCTTTTAGCCAGCGAGTACTTTTGGATGACTGAGTATTTACTCCCACTGGAAATGCTGTAGACTTTAAACACTGGGCTTTCTAAACAAATACAACATGAAAGATCCTCTTTGCTGTTACCTATCAGTCCCCAACTAACATTCTTAGATACAAATACTAGGGAGGTGGGAAATGTTGTTAAGTGCCGATGAGTCAGTTCCGACCCATAGCGACCCTGTTTCCGAGGAGTAGCTGGTGAGCTCGAACCACCGACCTTGCAGTTCAAATGGCTTTGCAGTCCGGCACATTAACTCAAATAGAATAGGAAATTTTAAATTAGGAAGTAGTGTCTGGCCTCCTTAGTCAAGAGCTTTTTGATAATAGATGTTGCTTATGTGGTTGTAGATCACTTATTCTGCCAAACATGTGCTTGGAAAGATAAAATCTATTTTGAGAACCAAGGTCACTGACTTTTGAGTCTAGTTAGTATAACTGAGTCACAGTGGTCTCCTCTCCAGTGATAAAAGAAAAAATTGAGCCATAAATGTGGAGGACAAACTGGAGTCCTGATGTGATGCTGTAGGAGAAGGACTGGACTGTAATGTCGGTTTGTACCTCAAAGTTGGTGGTTCAAACTCACCAGCTGCTCCTCGCATACTCTATACAGGGTCACTGTGAGTCGGAACTGACTGGATGGCACTAAACAATAACAACAACAATGATAACTGCTCTACTTGAAGCTAGTAGTTCTCTCACCCTGCTTTTCTACCTCTCACTGTTATCAGGGAGGAGCCTTTGGGAGAAGGCAGAATAGCTGAACCCCATGATTCTGCTGTGAATTTCTCCACAAGCTTATTGAAGCTCCCTCATTGGTTACACTTTTTTTGTAATTATCCTACAGCTCTTGGATATTCTGTTTTCTATTTCAGCTTAGGAAGTTTCTATTGACATATCTATGAGAAATTCTGATATAGCACTTTTGATTAGTAGCATTTCGAGTTTTTCTTAGTCGGTTTGTATTACTGATTTGTTCTTGTATGTTACATACATTCTTCGTTAGAGCCCTAAACATGTGTTAATAATAGTTATTTTAAATTTTATATCTGATCATTCCAAAATCTGTTCTATATCTAAGTCTAATTCTGATATTTGCTTTGTCTCTTTGGGGGAAAAAAAAATTTTTTTTTTTTGCTTTTTACCATGCCTTGTAATTTTTTAAATGAAAAGTCAGACATAAATATTGGGTACAGGAAATAAAATGACAAGCTTTTAGTGTGAGACTTTATGCTAATTTGGTTAGGAACTAGTCTTTGTGAAGTGTTAAATGTTTCTTGCTGTCCCTGTCAGAGGCTTTAGTTTTCTCTGGTGTCCTTGATGCACCCTCCACCCCCACCCCCCCACCCCCCCCTATCTTGTCATGTTGTTGTTTATTGCCATACTCACAATTGCTGGTATGCTTGAGCCCGTTGTGTGGTACACTTGCTGTCACTGTACCAATCCATCTTGTTATGGGTCTTCCTCTTTTTTATGGTTCCTCCAATTTACCAAGCATGATATCTTTCTCCAGGGACCAGTCCTTCTCGACAATATGTTCAAAGTATGAGAGACAAAGTCTGGCCGTCTCAGCTTCTAGGAAGCATCCTGGTTGAACTTTTTTCCAATATAGATTTGTTTGTTCTCCTGGCAGTCCATGGTACATTTAATATTCTTCTCCAACATCATAACTCAAATGCATCAATTCTACGGTCTTCCTTACTTTGTCCAACTTTCACATGCATATGAGGCTATTGAAAATACCATGGCTTGGGTCAGATGCACTTTAGTTCTCAAACTGATGTCTTTGCTCTTGAACATTTTAAAGAGGTCTCATGCAGCAGATATGCCTAATGCAATACTTCCTTTGCTATCTTGAGTGCTGATTCCATGAGAGTTGATAGTAGATCCAAGCACAATGAAGACTTTGAAAACGTCAGTCTTTTCTCTATTTATTATGATGTTATTTATTGCTGCAGTGGTGACGATTTTTGTTTTCTATATATTGATGTGAAACCCATATTTGAAGCTGTGGTCTTTAATCTTCATCAGTAAGTATTTCAAGTCCTATTCACTTTCAGCAAGCAAGGTTGTAGCAACTGCTTATCACATGTTGCTTATGTGTCTTCCTCCAAACCTGATGTCACATTTTTCTTCATATAATCCAGCTTCTCTGATTATTTGCTCAGCATACAGATTGAATGAGTATGGTAAAAGAATACTACCTTGGCATACACCTTTCCTGATTTTAAACCATTCAGTGTCCTGTAATTCTGTTCCAATGACTGTCTCTTGGTCTATGCACAGGTTCCTCATGAGCATAATTAAGTGTTCTGGACTACTCATTCTACTCTGTGTTGTCGATAGCTTGTCATGATATACACAGTTGAAAATCTTTGCATAGTCAATAAAGCACAAATAAACATCTTTCTGGTATACTCTGCTCTCAGCCAAGATCCATCTGAAGTCAGCAATGATATCCCTTATTTCATGTCCTCATCTGAACCGACTTCAACTTCTGACAGTTCCCTGCCAATGTACTCTTGTAGTCATTTAAAAATTATCGTTAGCAAAATTTTACGTGCATGTGATATTACTAATATGCACAAAGATTTTTGCTTTCAGTTGGGTTACCTCTCTTTGGAATGGGCACAAATATGAGTCTCTCCCAATCAGTTGGCCAGGTTCCCGTCTTCCAAATTTCTTGGCATAGATAAGTGAGTGCCTCTTGTGCTGCATCAATTTATTGAAAGATTTAAATTTGTATTCCATCGCTTCAGAGCCTTGTTCTTTGCCAATGCCTTCAGTGCACCTTGGACTTCCTCCTTCAGGATCACTGGCTCTTGATCATATGCTACCTCTTGAAATGGTTGATCATTGGTCATTTATTTTTGTTACAGTGATTCTGTATTATATCCATAGTCTCTTGATGCTTTTTTCATCATTCAGTGCTTTGCCCAAAGAATACTTCAGTAATTCAAGTTGAGCCTTGAATTTTTTACTCTGTTCTTTCAGCTTGAGAAGCGCTGAAGATGTTCTTCCTGTGTGGTTTTCTAACTCCAGATCTTTGCACATTTTATTATACTATTTGACTTTGTCTTCCTGAACTGCCCTTTGAAATTTTATGTTAAACTCTTTTCCCTCCTCATTTCTTCCATTTGCTTTAGTATAGCTATGCTGGAAAGCAAGTTCCAGAGTCTCTTCTGACATCTGGTTTTAATTACAGGGTCGGCAGTTCAAACTCATCAGCTGCTCCTTGAAAATCCTATAAAACTTCGCTGTGAGTTGGAATTGACTTGATGGCATTAAATAACATAAACAATTTGCCTAAAATGGGAGGTTATTTTTCTCCAATTTTCACCTTAGGAACTTCATGGATTTCCTGGTGGTGGTGGTGGTGGTGATATTCCTTGGAGTTGGAACAGACTCATAGTGACCCTGCATAGGGTTTTTGAAGCTGGAAATCTTTACAGGAGCAGAAAGCTTCATCTTTCTTCCATGAAATGGCTGGTAGTTTCAAACCGCTGACCTTGAGGTTAGCAGCCAGCTTGTAACCACTGACCACACTACCAGAGCTCTTGGTGGTGGTGGTTATGTGCCATGGAGTCGGTTTCAACTCATAGCGACCCTGTACAGGGTTTCTGAGGCTGTAAGTCTTTATGGGAACAGAAAACCTCATCTTTCTCCCACAGCCACTACACTACCAGAGCTCCTGGCAGTGAGAACCATAAAAGTGCTGCCCCTCTGGAATTTTTCATTCTCAACCCCCAGAAATTTATTAAAATTAATGTTCCTATCATCTTATGAGAGTCCTGGTCTGGCACTGTGGGATAAGCACTGGACCTCAAGGTTGACTCAAACTGCAAGGTTGGCAGTTCAAACCCACCAGCCGCTCTTTGGAAACCCTACACAGAGTCTCTATGAGTCAGAAGTGCTGAACAACAACCACAAATACAATTATAGAATAAATAAAAAATAACATTTGAAATTTTTTATCACAATTAATATTTTATGGCATACAAAGTGCAGTATTTCTCCTTCTTGCACTTTTGTTCATTAATAATGTAGAATTGACTGGAAAGAAAATATTTTCCATTGCTGACTTCAGTAATGCATTTAATATTTAATTTATCAGGTGACTGGCAAAGTATAACTAAAATCAAGATGTTCTTGTGATAGTGGTCACTAACATTTGCTAGGGGATTGTTATATACTTGACATGGTCCTAAGTTTGTTTACATAGGTTTTCTCTTTTCATCCTGGCAATAATCCTAAGAGGTAGATTCTATGATTATCCTAATCTTATAAACTGGGGCAAAGAGATAGCAAGCTGACCACAGTTGTACCAGAACAGTGAAGTCAGAATGCAGATTCAGATTGTTTAAAACAAAAGTCCATTCTTTTAACCACTTGCTTCCTGTCAGTTTTTAAATGATAAATTTCATTTTTAGAATTTTGATGCAAAATGAAGTACTTAATGACTGTCCTTTGTGTAGTTTTGAGATTTGGCTTCAGCACACAGTGAGTGTTTATGACGTGTTTAAACCACAGGTCCGTGACATTCAGTTCCTGTAACTTCTTTTTATCCTCACTAGAGTATTGAGATGCAGAATTTACTACTTCTGATTTATAAAATAGAAAACAGAAGCTTAGAGAAGTTACACGTTCCCTCAAGTTAAACAGGTAATAAGTGGCAGCTAGAATTCAAACACAGTGTTGTAACTCAATTCTGAATGTATCTGGCAAAGAGTCTCCTTTTCCTTTATCATCTCCTCCACAAGGACTCATAACTTTTCACAAGAGTGCTGTCAAGTCTAGTCATTCTAATTTAAAGCTTCCCATTCATAACCCAGCCAGTTTTTTTTCCCCTAGATCCTTGCAGATTGAGAGCTTCCTGCTGAGCCAAGCTCCCAGTGAATGGAGGTGTAATTGGGTTAAGGTACATTTTTGACTGAGTCCATAGATGGTGGATTTGATCTGCGAAGGAGGTAGGGAGAGCAGGACGTAGAGGGAACATTTCTTTGTAAAATGTTTAAAGAACTGTTTCAAAATTGACATGAGTAGTAGTTGTACAAGAAAGGGTATAGAGATAACTAACATTCCCTGTCTATCTACTAGGTGCCAGGAAATGCATCTAATTTCTATTATTTATGTCTCAGATATAGTCCTGTGATGTTGTAACTGTCCCCACTTTGTTGATGCTATTGTTGTTAGGTGTACTGAGTCAGTTCCAATTCATATGACCCTAGGTACATTAGAAGGAAACACTACCTGGTCCTTCTGGGACATCCTCACAATTGTTATGTTTGAGCCACTATGCCATTCCATCTCCTTGGGGGTCTTCCTCTTTTTCACTTGACATGCTACTTTGCCAAGCATGATGTCCCTTTTCAGGGACTGGTTCCTCCTGAAAACACATCCAAAGCACAACTAACAAAGTCCTATCATCATCATCACTTCTAAGGAACATTCTGGCTATATTTTAAGATGAGTTGTTTGTTCTTCTGACAGTCAATGGAAATAGTGGTGATGATTGTATAACATGTGAATATAATAAATGTCACTGAATTATACACTTACAATGGTTAAAATGTCAACTTTTTGTTATATATTTAACTACAATAAGCTTTTTTAAAGGGCCTAAATCACATACTGTGATTTTCAGGGATTATTATAATTTATAATTTCAGGGTATCTGCATGGCTGGTCTTTCAGAAAACCTGACCTTGATATAAGTTATGTCTCTTTGATCATTAAGTAGAAAGACTTTGGAGCCCAAGATATGGTTGAATTTCTGCTTGACCACTTATTAGTTGTGTGATCTTGGACCATGTTTACTCTCGCTGTAAAATGGCGGTTGTAGTGTTTTCCTCACAGGGTTGAAGTGAGGATTAAAGAAAAGAATATGTAACCACATTTGATCCTTTGCTGGAGGCAAGGATTATTCATCCTTAACTTTAGGATTATTCTCACTTTGTTGCTAATTTGTAAAGGTCAGGGGTTATACTGTATAAACCCTGTCACTTTGTGGTGGATCATAAACCATAATGCCTGCCCTTACATAGCTTACAATTTGGAAGAACAAAAATGGATTTAATTGTAGATAAAATAAATTCCATAAGAAAGGCATAAAAAATGCTATGTGGATCTTTTGAAACAAGAGAGCCTTATAATGGGGAAACATTCTTGGGATAAATAGGATATAATGGGAACGTGATCAGTAAAAAAGAGGAAGACCATCAATAAGATGGCTTGACACAGCGGCTACAAATATGGGCTCAAATATAGCAACAACTGTGAGGATGACACAGGGCTGGACAGTTTCATTGTGTTGTCCATAGAGATGCTGAGTCAGAACCAACTCAGTGTTACTGAACAACAACAACTCACTTCATGTCTGGGCTTCTATAGACAAAACAATAGTGTTCAAAGCAAAAAAAGAAAAAAATCCTATTGTTTCATTGTATTTAAATAGTTGAAATAGATTTATCTGTTTGGAGTCCTGGTATGGTACTGTAGGATAAGCATCAGACTGAAAGATGGATTTGAACCTCAAGATTGGTGGTTCAAACACACTAACTTCGTCTCGGAAATCCTATACAGGGACACTGACTCAACTGCACTTAACAACAACAACAGCAACAACATTCCTCTCTTTTGGGACGTCTATGCTATTTTTAATCTTTTGCCTGCGAACATATCTTTTCGTGTAGGTCTGAAAATTTTTCTTGAGTCCTAGCAATGGAATTAGTTGGATACTACTATGAATGAATAAGTTCTGATTATAGAGTAACAGATTTCCTTTTAATGTTCTGTCAATTTGTTCTCCTGCCAACTTCAATAGTATCTACCTCTCTCAGAGGCACTGCTAGCTAGTATAACTCCCCTTCTCATACTCATTCTCTCAGCCCTTCCTGGTTCCTATACTCTGGGATCTGGAGTCCTCCATGTTTGAGGTTCAAATCCACCAGTCACTCCCCAGAAATCCTGTACAAGGTTGCTATGAGTGCAGTATGTATATGTGTGTGTGTGTGTGTCTGTGTGTGTGTGTATGGGAGCACAGTGGTTCCATATGATAAGCACTGGACTATGAACCACAAGGGCCACGGTGGAAAGATGAAGCTTTCTGGTCCTACAAAGATGTAAAGCCTGGGAAACTCTATACAGGGTTGCTTTGAGTCTGAACCGACTTGACAGCACTTAATAACACAACAACAAGAGTTTCTGAAGGAATGTAAGAGGGGAGGTAACCCAAAGAGGGAGGGTGGAGCCAATACTTAGTGGCAGTCTACAGTAGAGAACAGAGCAGAGAGTGCTGTGTATTTGAGTAGAGTCAGGTCCTAGATTATTGAAGCTAGAGCATGGGTTGGTGGGGTTTGGATGTTTATCCTTCTGTCTTCTGAAAGTTGTTGGTAGTATTACAGTTGGTCATACTAGAAATGTATGTTGTTGTTGTTAAGTGCTGTTGAGTTGTTTCCGACCCATAGTGACTGTCTGTATGGTTTCTAAAGAGCAGCTAGCAGCTAGTACACAGCCTCTAATTCAGCTCCAATGACTTGAAATCAATGGAGTTTTCTTCATAGTCCACGGCAGATACCAGAGTTGTGCTGTTACAATATAAGCATTTTTTAAACGTGTGTCTTTCTAGGTGTCTTACTGGTACAAGGAAAGGTTGAGTCAGAAACTGCTAGGCAGATACTGTTTCAAACAGAATTTTGGCAGCCTTTTACTTTAGTGGATATTATTAAGTTTGCTCTTTGAAATTAGAACTGGCCTGTTGTGTTAGAAAAAGCACTTGAATGCAAACCAGCGAGTAGATTCAGATTTTTTCACTACTCAATTATTGAACCTGTTTGTGTATCTACATTATCCACTGAATAACCTATTTTATGTGTCTCACAGGGTTGCTCTGAGAGTCCATTGGATAACATAAAATAATGGATGTAAAAAAAAGTAAAAACTTAATATGAAATATAGATCGATTAGTAATGAAAAGCAATAATAATCTGCAAATTGAAATACTTTCAGCATTATACTGGCCTGCTCAAATATTTGTAAATTAATGTGTATCTTATTAAAGATTCAAGCAAAGTCATACAGAGGACATAAATAGCGCAGTGTTTTGCAGCAGCAAAGAATATAGGTGCAACAACATGCTTAATAGTGTTAGATTAATATCAGTCATACAAAGATAATCACCAAATGATGTTAACAACTGAGCAAGGAAGATGCTAAGAAGGATATTAACAAATATGAAAAATGGATGCAATGGAAGGATGGCTTGGCAAATAAGATGCCTATTGCTCAATGCAACAGTGAGGGATTTTCAGAAATGCATGTTTCTACAGGAAAGCAGGAGTGTTGTAGGACCCAACCAGAAATTACTTTAACAGAAATCACTTCCTTCTGTGATGTCAATGCTGTAGAAGAGAAGAGGTATAATGACTATGACCTCATAGAAGTCTATTCTTTCTAACTGGATTAGTTTCATTGAGGATATTTTAATGAAAAGGTAATATGGGCTTAGTTGTGTGGAAAATGTTATAATTCTGTTCACCTGCTTGCTGGCCATCAGTTGGTTTTGAGAATATGAAATGCCTCTTGGTTTATGACTTAAAAATGAAAAAGGTCAGTTGTAGGTTCCAACATTTTTTTTATTGATGAGAATGTTGATGATTTGTTTTTATATGTGCAACAACAAGCTGACATAGCAGTGGTGCCTTTAACTATTGTAAACTTCTTGAAGTCATTCCTTAGATTGGCAGATCCTGTTGCCTGAATGTGTTCTTGGTAGGACAACCAGGTAGATTTATTTGAATCAATTTTAGACAAGACATAGTAGAAGGGTAAAGATAGTGTTTTATCTTTGCATTATTTTGAAACTCAGTAGTCTTAATTCTTTGAAACATAAAGATAGTAGCATTTCTCCATCTTGTTGTTGTTAAAGTACCGTGAAGTCGGTTCTGACTCATAGTGACCCTGCACAGGGTTTCCGAGGCTGTAAATCTTCACCGGAGCAGAACACCTCACTTTCTCCTGCGGAACCGCTGGTAATTTCCAACTGCTGATCTTGAGGTTGGCAGCCTGACTCGACTTGTTACCAGAGCTCCTTTTCCCCTTGTTGCTGTTATGTGCTGTGGAGCCAGTTCCGACTCATAGCGACCCTGTACAGGGTTTCCGAGGCTGTAAATCTTTACGGGAGCAGAAAGCCTCATCTTTCGCCCACGGAACAGCTGGTAGTTTCGAACTGCTGACCTTGCAGTTTGCAGCCCGATTCGTAACCACTACGCTACCAGAGCTCCTTTTCCCCTTAGAGTTGTGGAAAGAAGAGCAAATTGAGGCTTGAAGGAAGTGTTTTAGAACAATGGAAATAGGCTTCCCAGAAGACTTGCTGGGAGGGGCTGCTCTTTTCAATTCCTTAATTATCATGGGTTTATTCTAATTTCCGTTAGAGGCTGTCAGAATATCAGCAGGACACACATACAATTGAAACCAAGGGTAATATTAAAAACAAATAAAATATTTTCCTTTTAAAGTAATAGTGCAATTCAGTTGTTAATAAAATAGCATTCATTAAAATTGGTGGCTCTTAAATTTTTGGTATTTGCCAGCTCTCCAAAGCATATACAAAGCAAGTAGAAATACTGTAAGGTGTTAAAAAAAAGTGTGGCTAAAATTCTTTGTGAAAATCTTTTCTGTGATTGTGTGCTCTTTGTAACCAAGTTTTAAAAGAACAGAGAAGGGGAAAGGAATTTCCTCTTACTATCTCTCTCTTGTTGCCAACAGAAAGTACTGATATTAAGATCTCTTCTTAATACTATAACTAAGCTATGATTCAATGCGTGTTTACATAAAATAGGAGAATCCCTATTTTAAGCTAGAGTTAAATAGTTTAAATGTTTTCCATTTTTTCCACTTTGTTGTTGTAAAGTGCCATCGAGTCAGTTCCGACCCATAGCGACCCTGAACAGGGTTTCCGAGGCTGTAAATCTTTACGGGAGCAGAAAGCCTCATCTTTCTCCTGCGGAGCAGCTGGTAGTCTCGAACTGCTGACCTTGAGGTTCACAGCCCGATTCGTAACCACTACGCTACCAGAGCCTATAAATTCTGTGATTGCTTATCATAAGCAATCCTAGACAGATCAGATCATTGTTGTTGTTTTTAAGTTTTGTCGAGTCAGTTCTGACTCATAGTGACCCTGTATAGGATTTCCAAGGAGTACTGGTGTGGCGCTGTGGGCTAATCCATCAGACTGCAAAGTTGTTTGAACTGCAAGGTTGGTGGTTCAAGCTCACCAGCTGCTCCTTGGAAACCCTATATAGGGTTGCTATGGGTTGGAATTAACTTATCCACAACATAGGATTTCCAAGACTTTAAAATCTTTGTGGGAGCAGCAAGCCTCATCTTTCTCTCCTTCTGAGTTCAGTGCTTATTGTATGGAGATCAGATATATTCTACTAGAACCATCCTTCTACTAGCAAGCACCTTTCTTTGATTTGTCTTTAGAATGCTTGTTGTTGTGGTTAAGTGCTTTTAGAGTAGGTTTCAACTCATATTTACTTAATATGGGATTTCCTAGGCTGTAGCATAGTGGTTACTAGATGGGCTGATACTGACAGTTCGAAACTGCCAGCCATTCTGTGGGAGAAGTATGAGACTTTCTGCTTCTGTAAAGATTGATAGCCCTATACAGGGTCACTATGAGTTGGAACAGACTCCACGGCACATAACCACTACCACCAAATATTTTCAGGAGCAGAAAGACTCTTATTTCTCCCTCAGAGCAGCTGGTGGGCTCGAATCACCGACCTTATGGTAACCAGCCCAGTGCTTATCCTACAGACTCTCAGTGCCTACTTAGGGTGCTTATAGGGAGATTTAAAGTCATCACCTGCCTTCTCTCTTTCCAAAGCATTTTATCCCCTTCCAGCCATCCCTTCCCCTAACCCCAGCTCCTACCTGCCCAATGCATAATCAAAGGAGAGAATGTATTTGCAAACTTGCTTCTTAATTTATGATTTGCAATCTTCCAGGACTAGACTGTCTCTTTTTGAAATTAACTACTGGCTTAGAAACATGTCAGATGAAGGAAAGGAAAGGGGACAAACTCTGGCTTAGTACCACATGCAGATTCCTCCTCAACAGAGCAGAAATGGGCTAAAATCTCAGAGTCAGGTTGGTGGCCAGCATCTGCCAGCAGAGTGACACCTCAGGTGGGGCCCACCTACTTCATGCCTTTTAAGTGGATTTGATGTTGTTGAACCAACAGTGACATCAGTGCCATGATGTAGGTCGGTGTCACATTCCACCTTGTTTCTCTCTGCCCAGGATGTGTCTCCTCCCTAGGAGGCCCTCGGACTTGGCTCTGCTTCTCTGAATCCCAAGCATTTATAAACAACAATATGTATACCGTCTAAGACATGACACTTACCATTTGTGAGGTGGTGCTGTGGGCTAATGCGTCAGACTGCAAAGTCATTTGAACTGCAAGGTCGGTGGTTCAAGCTCATCAGCTGCTCCTTGGAAACCCTATACAGGGTCGCTATGGGTCGGAATCAACTTGAAGGCACTTCACCACAACAACAACAACATTCATATACCGTCTAAGACATGACACTTACCATTTGTCAGGTGCTCCATTAAGGATGGAGAGATCGTATTATTATGCCTGTTTTATGGGAGAGTGGCTGGAGTCATGGTGTGACGTTGTAGGGTAAGCACTGGACTGCAAGGCCATTTTGAACCAAACCCACCAGCTGCTCCTTGGAAACCCTACACAGGGTCACTATGAGCTGCAACTGACTGGTTGGCACTTAACAACTAATGGAAGAGCAGTTAGGCAGTTCCCATAGCCTATCTGAGGTAGATTTCAAACTGGAAACCAGGTGGTCTAGCTGCAGAATCCCTGCCTTGACTACTAAGCTTCTGCTTTCTCTAAGAATACTCAGCTCTGGGTCCCACACCTCCTATGAAGCCTTTCTGGACTGTCCCCAAATCGTAATGTGTTCTGCACTACAAACTTTAGTATTCTGAGGACATTGTTTACAGTCCAAACCTAGTCCGATCATAAACCACAAGCAAAGCTTTCAGTCATTCGGATCACCTTTTACTTTTTTGGTCAGGAATCCTGTTTCCACTATCTATTTACCCCACTGGCTAGATTATTTTTTTTTCAACAGAAAAAGTGATCTAAAATATAGTGAGTTCTCATTCACAGAAGAAGCACATTTTCAAGATATATACTATTACACCTGTTGTTGTTGTTGCTAAGAGCCTTTGAGTCGGTTCCAAATCACAGTGACCCTGTATAGGTTTCTGCCACTGGTAGGTTTGAACCACTGACCACGTGGTTCAAACTGACCTTATGGTCATGTGCTTATCCTACAGCACCACAGTAGAGATGTGATGGATATTTACTATCAACCCCTTCACTTTTTCTAAATGTGATCTTGTATTTCTACATTATTTCAGTGAAAGAGGATTGTGTCACACAAAAGTTGTTCTTTTCTGTGAAACCTGCTAGTTGGCATTTAGTATGAATAGTAGATGAAGAATCAAAGTTATGCTGAAAATGATTAGCCATCAGTCACAGCCGCTTTCATATTTTATCCGTGTAAGAAATATGCTCTTAATTAGAATTTCCCTTTGCTTTTTAAGAAACATGCAGCGTTTCAGGAAAAAAGTAGAGGAAATTGCAGCTGATGAGTTTTTCAGGATTCCTAGCAGAGCAATTTCTGTGTAGATTTTTAAAAAGCATCCCGAAGAAGAACATTGTTAATCTCTTCATAGTGTTTCTTAGAGCCTCTATATTCTGAGTAATGCATGATTGTGCCCAGATCTGAGGACAGGGAACTCTGAAATGAAACACAGCTGTCTTGATATTTTAAAGAAAATTGTTAGGGAGACACTATGTGCAATCAATTAGATTGTTCCCTTTCTCCCCCACCCCCTTTTCAGAAGACAGAAACAATTTGTAAATGCAGAGTTGCTGTTGAGAATGTAAATTGGCTAGAGTATCTGTTTATGCTGTTAGATTTATGCATAAACTGTAGATGGCACAAACAAGGTCTTATTGACCTTAGTAGCTAAGCAGTGATCCAAAACAGGCTCATTGCATTCAATTTCATGCTGCCAACCAGCAGTCTTAACATTTCAGTGTTGAGTGTTGAATTTTCTTACTGATTTAAAAAGAACTTTGACAAATATGGATAATGTTGCTATCTAAAAATTTTAGCCACCCCTCCAAATGAGTGTGCTTTCAATATATAACAATGGCATTGCATAGAATGTGTTTGGGTTTAATGGTAATTAGCATTCATTCTTGGGTCAGCCTGAGAAGAAAACAAATTGCCCATATAGTTTGCCACCAGTAAATGTTAACTTCAGTTAGCGTATAATTGAGATCATGCTGAAGAACAATGAGTACAGAAATTGATTTAAGAGCATATCTTTTTACCATTAACTGATGTCAGTCTGAGCAGAGCCAAGAAATTGGAAATAGAAACAGAAAAGCAGGAGAATGAATTCTTAATATTACATAAAGGATACCTGCTTACTCAAGCAATTGTTAATAATTTAGCCGTTCAACAATGGTTATTGAGCATTTTCGGTTTCTAGTGCTTTATGCTAGGTACTAAGGAGCTCTGGCAGCGCAGTGGTTACGAATCGGGCTGTGAACCACAAGGTCAGCAGTTCAAAACTACCAGCGGTTCCACCGGAGAAAGATGAGGCTATCTGCTCCCGTAAAGATTTACAGCCTCGGAAACCTTGTACAGGGTCGCTGTGAGTCGGTTCCGACTCCACAGTACATAACCACCACCACCACCACCATGCTAGGTACTACAACAAAATATTTAAGACAATTTCTGATGTGAGAGCTTGCTTTAGTGACTGGCATAAATGATGGTTGATGGGTTTCTTTGGGTATTTTTGTCTTCATACCATCCATAGAACACCTTTCCCCAAATACTAATGTAGACATTCCCACTAAGAAAATAACAAATAATGATATTACGTGGGAGGCAGGTTTTGGATCATTGTTTCTTTTCTTCTCACTCTTTCTATAATTTTTGAAAATTATATACTAATATGAAAAACAACGGTGAAAAATTAATACACTGTAGTTATTTCCTTCTCCAAACCACAATATGCTATTTTCTTATGTAACTTTGGGAGCCCTCGTGTGATGCTGTGGGTTAGTGTACTGGACTACAAAGTCAGTTTGATCCGTAAAGTCGGCAGTTCAGGCTCACCAGCTGCTCCTTGGAAACCCTATACAGAGTTGCTATGGGTTGGAACTGACTCAAGGGCACTTAGTAGCAACAAACAACAGCAACAATGTTACTTTCTACATATAGGCTACATAAGTACCTATGTGCACATATATCTAATTACAGATGACATTCCATTTTCTAGTCTTTCTTTTTTCTTAAAATCTTATAGTTAAGTGGTTTTGTATTTCTAAATTGTTACATAGCATTCTTGCACAAAGATAGCAGAAACCTAACCAATTTAATTAGAAAAGTTATTATTATTAAAGGACATGAAACAGTTTCTAGAATTTTTGGGAGGTATAGCCACAGGTGGACTGCTAACTTCAAGATCAGCAGTTCAAACCCACCAGCTGCTCCTCAGACACCCTATACAGGGACACTATGAGTCAGAACTTTCTTGATGGCACTTAACATAGTTGGCTATGGAAGCCAGAACAAGGTCCTAGTCATGTCATGAGAACTGAACAGTAAGGACATCCTATCACTATCACACACTACACATTGCAGCTTACTGGAGACATACTGCCATGGGATCAGTAGACACCAGCCACTTACTCGATGCCATCCACACTATATCACCAGAGACCTTTTCTTGGACCCGCTTTCTGTATTGCCAGCTCCCCACTTAGAGAAGGGCATAGGCATCTCATCAGTGAAGACTAAGATACAAGCCCATGTACTAGCCACAAGGAAGGCTGGGAGAATGAGGATCCGGCATCTTCTGCTTCCACAGCCAGTCACCAAACACATAAGATTGCACCCAACTAGAGCCATCAAAAAGAGTGTCAAAAGTCCAATAGACTAGACTATGAATTTTATCCACTGTCAACACTCATGGAAGTAGCAGTCAAGAAATAAAAAACGTATGTTGTTGTTGTTGTCAGGTGCCATCAAGTCGGAACCTACTCATAGCGACCCCATGCACAGCATTAGGCAAATCTGCTGCACAAGACCGCTTCAAAATGTTCAAGAGTAAAGATATCAGTTTGAGAACTATGGTGTGCCTAATCCAAACCATGGCATTTTCAATAGCTTCACATGCATGTGAAAGAGGGACAGTGAATAAGGAAGACCGTAGAAGAATTGATGCATCTGAGTTATGGTGTTGGAGAATATTAAAACTACATAGACTGCTAGAAAAGCAAACAAATCTGTGTTGGAAACAGTACAGTGAGAATTCTCCTTATAAGCCAGGAAGGCGAGACTTTGTCTCTGTCACTTTGGACATATTATCAGGAGGGACCAATCCCTGGAGAAGGACATCATACTGGGTAAGGTGGAGGGTCAGTGAAAAACAGGCAGACCCTCAGTGAGATGGATTGGCACAGTGGCAACAGCAATGGGCTTCAACTGTGGCAATTGTGAGGATGATGAAGGACTGGGCATTGTTTCATTCTGTTGTCCATAACGTCACTGAACCGGAACTGACTAGACAGACCTAATACAACAAGTAATATTGTAGTGTGGTGGTATACCATTACTAAAAATCTTACTCTGTCTTTATGGGGCATTTAGAGTAAATTTCTTTATTGCTGTGATTTTGCAGAGTGAAATGTGTGCCTGTATACACTGGGAGTCCTCGTGTGGTGCTAGAGGATAAAACACTGGACTGCAAGGTTGATTTGAACCACAGAGTCGGCTGTTCAAACTCATCACCTGCTTCTTGGAAACCCTATACAGGAACGCTATGAGTTGGAACCAACTCAACGGCACTTTAACGATAATAACAAATACATTGGGGTTTGTTTTTTTTTCCCAAAGATGTTTTCACTGTTTAGCAAAGATTGTTGTTGTTGCTAAGTGCCATCGAGTCGAGATCTGACTCATAGTGACCCTGTACAGGTATACCGGTTCATCAGCATCTCAGCATTAGGTGCTTTTAAAAAAGTTTCTTTGTAATTTAATTGGTAAGTGCCTTGAGGTTAGTTTGCTTGGCACTTATATGCTCTTTCAAAAGAATAAATATTTTTCCACATGCAGTCTCCACTTTGATTTCTTCTGGAGTGTTTTTATTGGGCCTTGCTATTTGTTAAAGGATATTTGAGAGTAAGTAAAAAAGTATTACTACTAGGATTGTAAGGAGCTCTGGTAGCGTAGTGGTTACGAATCGGGCTGCGAACCACAAGGTCACAGTTCGAAACTACCAGCTGCTCCGTGGGGGAAAGATGAGGCTTTCTGCTCCCGTAAAGATTTACAGTCTTGGAAACCCTGTTCAGGGTCGCTATGGGTCGGAACCGACTCAATGGCACTTAACAACAACAACTAGGATTGTAGTTCATGCACACAAAGGTTGACCTAAACAAGACAGGTTTAAACATGTCTCTGCTATCAGTGGAGGGCTACAGACAAGTTCTCTCAGCCATTCATATGTCTTAGTGTCTTTAGGGGAGCCTTCAAAAGGTCCAGTCAGTATAGTGGCTTCCAAGGGGGATCTGCTGGGCCAGATAAATTCAAGACAGAAAGATCGGCTCAGAATGTAAGGATGACAGTTTTTTGGGACTCTTAAAGAGTAACCTTGATAGATTATATCAAAGGACACAAGATGCTCATTTTGTTGTTGTTGCTAAGTGCCGTCGAGTTGGTTCCAACCCATAGCAACTCTGTATAGGGTTTCCAAGGAGCAGCGGGTGAGTTTGAACCACCAACCTTGCAGTTCAAACGACTTTGCAGGCTGGTGCATTAACCCACAGCGCCACACCAGGACTCCAGGATGATCATAGAACTTAGTATTAAGAAGTCTTTAGGAAATGGAAAACTGAATTGATGAGAAAAAGGCAATGAAATTTGCACCAAGGAATTCTCCCCCCCCACCCCCCCCCCCCCCCCCCCCCGGCATCATGACAGTATACATGTTCATTCTTTGAGGGCAGCAAGGGCTGGTTCTGTGAGAATTTATTTCATTGGCAAATCTTACCCGGTACACCCTACAGCCCTGATATTGCCCCTTTAGATTTCTTTCTGTTCTCAAAATTCAAAGAACATTTAAAAGGGGCACAATTTGAGTCCCTCAAGGATGCCCAAACTGCTATTTTGATGTGGCATAAATCGGAGAACACAGAATTTTTCATGGAAGAAAGTCCAGGTGATCAGCTTCCAAAAAAATCAACCATTGAAAACCCTTTGGAGCACAGTTCTACTCTGACACACAGTTTGAGTCGACTCAGCAATGACATTGTGGGGTAATTTGAGTTGAAAGAGAGATGGTCAGAAACTCAAGGACTTAGCCAGACTGAAAAGATAGTTATTATTGTTTGAAAGATGAGACAGACAGACAGAAAGAAAGACCAATGGTAGTAAGATTAACTCTGCAAAAGAAGAAACACAAATTAATGAAGTAAGATCCTGGAGGACGTGAGAAAGGATACAAAAAGGTGCGCTATGCTAGAAACTTTCTAATAATGTCAATATAATTATAATTACCATCTGTAAAGACTAGTGAACAAAGATAGCACTGCTTTTGTAGGTTTAAGGAAATAAAACAAAACGTATGCAGATTTGAAAATGAGAGTAGAGAATGGAAAGATGCAAGTGAACCCTAACCATGATGAAAGGCACTGTGGCAAGAAAAAAGTAGACATGTTGCAGATGGTCACATTTTAGCAGCTGGCTTTTATGAGATGGTATCATAGAATTAGGGGTCAGAAAGAAAGATGCAGACAAGCACATTGCAGAGAAGGAAATGGATTGAAAATGTGAGCTGAGGTGGACGAGCATCCAACATAATGTGAGCAAATCACTGAACAGGCTTCTGGGGATGACTTTTCTGCGGTGTTTTGAACAAGAGGAAATGAAGTCTTCACTGGGTGTTCGAGAGGCTCAGTCAGGGAAGCCGGAGAGAAGATTACAGCTGTCAAAAGTGGAGATTACTTAAAGCACTGGAGAAGAAAAATGCTCTGTGGGAGAAAAGGGAGGAAGAATAAGGTAAGTTGCTAAGATTTAGAGGAGGGAGAAATGGATTTGGAGATTTTCAGACTTGAAAAGGTTGCCATAGCTGCCTAGTTGGAGTTTCTCTAATTTTCTCCTTCCCCCAAGTAAGTAAGGTGTGGCTTAAAGAGATTCACTTATCTTCAGGTAACTTTTATTGAAAAAATCATTAAACTTGAGGTCTGGAGTTCAACTGCCTGGATTTGAATCCCCAGCCCACTGTACACCACCTATGTGATCTGAGCAAGTTACTTTATCATTCTAAACCTCCATTTCCTCATCTGAATGAAGAGTATAATAATAATAGTAATAATAATAATAACACATATTTTACAAATTATGAGGAGCAAATGTGATATTCCAACAAAAAGGGTTCATGAGAGTTGGCAACTAATACATAGTCATTAAATATTTCCTATTCCTATGACATGTCAGGAGCCCTGGTACATACTGGGTTACGAGCTGGGCTGCTAACTGAAAGGTCAGTAGTTCAAATCTACCACTCACTCATCAGGAGAAAGATGAGACTTTCTGTTCCTGTAAAGATTTAAAGACTCATGGAGTTTGCATTCTAGAGAGAAGAGACAAAAATTTAATGATAGAGTAAAAAATGCTGTGTGTTAGAGGTGATTGTGGTCTGAGTGGAAAGCAGATTAAAGTGAAGATAAGATCAGGTGGAGCGAGGCAGTGGGGATGCAAGTTAAAATTTAGTGTGTATAGTAGGTTTCAATGAGCAAGATCCTAGGGATATTTTAAATGAAGTCACTAAATGCAATGCTGTGGAAGTCGAGTTGTGTTGCCCTGCTTAACCTGGCCACAAGAGGGGACAGACTGTTGCAGGAAAAACTTCCCACACTATTTGTTGTTGTTAAATGTCATGGAGTCAGTTCTGACCCATAGCTACCCTGGATACAGTTTCTTAGGAGCAACTGGTGAGCTTGAACCACCAACATTGTGGCTCAAACCAACTTTGCAGTCCAGCACATTAACCCACAGTGCCACACCAAGAGTCCTCCTACATTATAGATGTTTGAAGGAAGACAGGCCAGTGAGGGAATCAGAAAGGGACATGTGGAGGGAACCAGCTTGGGCAGGGCTTTTAGCTTTGTTCTGAAAGGAGACAATATAATATACTCTAATGGTGGTGGTAAGGAGCTCTGGTAGTGTAGGGGTTACGAATCGGGCTGCGAGCTGCAATGTCAGCAGTTAGAAACTACCAGCGGTTCCACAGGAGAAAGATGAAGCGGTCTGCTCCCGTAAAGATTTACAGCCTCGGAAACCCTGTGTAGGGTCGTTATGAGTCAGAACCGACTCCACCGCACATAACAACAACAATAACAATGGTGGTGGTGGTTATGTGTCGTGGACCCTTCTAAAACAGAACTTAATAAAAACAAGACAGCAAACAAGAAGAAAAGAAAACTCAACTAGTGCTTTAGATATTATCTTATCAACGCCTCTCTCCCTTAAAACAAGAAAAAAGGACCATGGTTTACAGTGCTTTTCATATTAATATTCTTAAAACTATGGCTCGTTTACCGAGTGTGTGATTTACTCATATTATTAGAGAGAAATTGTTTTTCTGATTTAGCCTTCTCTTGATAATTACTTGCAGTGCATGAGGCAGCAGAGCCCCACTTGGCTCAAGGTACTTTTGCTGGGGAATCAGAGGACTGTCTGTTATAATTCACAGAAGAGCTGCTGTACAAAATACAGAAAGAAGAAAGACCTTCCACCAAGGCACAGAGGCGCTCTTAGAGGATCTGCACTGAACGAGACAGTCTTTCAATTCATTTCAAAATGCTCACAGCTTTCACATTACAGAGATGGTTATGCAAAACCAAAGAAGCATATACCAGACTAACTGAATAAATACATTGTAGCCCCTAAACAGTGAATTCAAATATTGCTTAATCTAAAAGATCTGGAAACATTTTTAGTTGTCACAGCTGGTGGTGGGGAGGTTACGGATGTCTAGTAGGTAAAGAGGTCAGGGATACTGCTAACGATCTTACAATGCACAGGAAGTCTCTCACATGAAGAATTATCCAGCCCCAAATGTCAGTCGTGCCCAAGTTGAGACAGCCCAAGTATTGAGCCAGTGATTGCAAAGGTGAACATTGAGAGCAGGTGACAGAATTAAAGCATACTGTGTCTAGAGACAGTTCTCTACCTTGTGTGCACTTTGTCAGGAAACCTCTTCCTTCACAATATACTGCATTCTTTGGTCCAACCCTATGCTTTCATTTCGGGTAATGGGTTATAAAGTGTTTTTTTCCCTCAAAATATTTAATTGTGGTAAATATATCAGTTGATTCCCACTCAGCGACCCTTTGGGACAGAGTAGACATGCCTCATTGGGTTCCAACACTATAGATCTTTATGGAAGCAGACTGCCACACCTTTCTTCTGTGGAGTAGCTGATGGTTTCCAGATGCTGATCTTTTGGTTCGCAGCCAAGCGCTTTAACTGCTACACCACTAGGACTCCTGTATAGGTAACAAAACATTTGTCATTTCAACAGTCTTCACATGTCCAGTTCAAAGACATGAAAGATGTTCATCGTGTTGTTTGAGCAATATAATGAACAGAATGTTTTTAGGATCTATATCTTAGTGTTGAGTTTTCATGTTGCTTTGTGATTTTCGCCTATTGTTTTTCTCCTTTCTAGGCACCATTCCTTGAGAGAGGAGAACGTGTATCCTATCCATATCTTCATTGCCCACCCACTTCCTTAGCACAATGTGTGGCAAATGTAAGCACTCAATGAATATTTATTGAATAATATTGCAAATATTAAGTGTTCAACTACTAGTCAAAAGATTGGAAGCTCAAATCTGACCAAAGGTGCCTTGGAAGGTAGTTCTGGTGATCTGCTTCCAAAAGGTCACAGCCTTGAAAACCCTATGGAGCAATTCTATTCTACACAAACAGGGTCACCATAAGTCAGAATTGATTCAACGACCAGCAACCGTGACATTTATAGAATACCTGCTATGTGCTAGATACTGGGCTAAGTTCTGGGGATTCAAAGACACAGTATGTCAACATGTTCACAGTTTCCAGTGGGAGATCATCACATGCAGAGAGGCAAGCTCATGGTCAGCACTTGGGGAAGGTTTGGACAGGGATGGAAGGCAGTATGGCGAAAGGAAAGAAGGGAGAAAAAGACACACTACAACCTTGAATATCTTCCAGGAAACAAGCTCAGCTTTCAGATGAAGCCTGTGTGGAATTTGTAAAGCTGACTTTGTAGATTAGTAAAATGTCATTATTCCTAAATCTATTAATTTGACACATGTGGTAATCAACCTACACTACAAAAGTTAAAGTATCTGCCAACAAATTAACAGCCCTAGAGCTTCCCATCTCCCTAAAGGAAGCAAATCCTTCATTTAATCCAGTAGTTGCTTATATAAAAATAGTATGGTGCTGTAAGATAAGCACTGGACTACTAATTGCAAGGTTGGCGGTTCAAACCCACCAGCTGCTTCTCAGAAACCCTGTACTTATAGGGTTGTTATGAATCAGAACAGACTACATGGCACTTAACTACAAGTGCTAGATCAGGAACCTTGGGGGCACAATGGTTAAACACTCAACTCCTATCTAAAAGGTTGGCTGTATAAACCTAATAGCTGCTTCATTGGAGAAAAGACCTTATCATCAGCTTCCCATAAATGTTGTTGTTGTTGTTGTTGTCTGAACTGCCAAACCACTGACCTTGTGGTTTGTTGCCCAGTGCTTATCCTACAGCACCACACCAGGAGTTCCCTATAAAGATTACAGCCTAGGAAACCCTATGGGGCAGATCTACTCTGCCGTATTAGGTTATTGTGATCGGAATCAATTCAACTGCACACAACAACAAAATGTTAAATGGTTCTTTAAAGCAGGCTCCAAAGGGCCTTTACTTTGCAGTTAGTGTGTGAATTTGAAAGAAATATTTCACATTATTTTTTAAAAAGTTTTGCAATTAGTCTTTGCACAGACACAGCTTGGTCAGTTCTTTGATTCAGTTCACATTAGGTCTTTTCTTTGCTCTGAGTAGAAAGTATTTGCTCTCTCTCTAAGCAAAACAGTGATTCCTGTGGAATCAGAAGCTCTGAATTCTATTTTATATTCAAATCATCTAGTTTTTCAAGTACTTAACAATTTTATACACAGGGTCATGGACAAAATAGCTTGTGGATCGTTGAATTCAAGAAATCACAACTCTAAATACCTCATTCATCTGGTTTTGGCAGTGATTGAGAAATATTATCAGCAGTCCCAATGGCTTCTTTAAAGTAATGAAAGTTGAGATTATATAACACACATTAGGGTAGAAATTGTCTAATTAAAATGAATGAGAAATACTATTCCAATAAATCAGAAAATATCTCGGTGTCACAATGCATCAGGTAGGTAATGGGAACATTTCACCTTGCTCACTTAGTTTTTAATGGCAATTTAGCCACTTAGCATATGACAGTGATATTTCGCATCCTTTTAAATGACAGCCATTTTGTAGATATCTGCCCACAGTTACGTGAAAGTCTGCACATTTAATTTGGTAGATTCTCTGGGTGATACAAATGGCGAACACACTCAGTTGCTAACTGAAAGGCTGGAATTTTGAGTCCACCCAGAGATGCGTTGGAGTGGCGGTATGGGTTAATACGCTAGACTGCAAAGTTGGTTTGAATTGCAAGGTCAGCTCACCAGCCGCTCCTTGGAAACCCTGTACAGGGAAGCTATGGGTCAGAACCTGCTCTACAGCACTTAACAACAACAACAACAACAATCTACTTCTGGAGTCCTGGTGTGGCACCAGAGGATATACACTCGACTTCAAGGCTGGTTTGAGCTGCAAGGTTGGCAGTTCAAACTCATCAGCCACTCCTTGGTAACCCTAGACAGGGTCACGATGAGTCGGAACCAGTTCCATGGCATTTAACAGCAACAACAATCTACTTCTAAAAATCAACCATTGAAAACCTTATGGAGCACAGTTCTAGTCTGACACTCATGAGGTCATCACCATGGGTCAGAGTTGACTAGGTGGCAACGCAGATTATATATATGACTTGGTGGTTAGTATTGGTCTCATAATGCCCACTTTCCCTCCACTTACGAAGAGTTATAGTATTTATATAATTATGTTTTTGTTATTAAATGCCATCCAGTGCTCATCCTACAGGACCACACCAGGTTTTACAATAATTTAATAATCTACATTAACAACAACAACAAAATCAGATTTTGAAAAGGATGTCTTAAACTTAGAGTTGCTTTTGTTAGTCTTGCTTGCATTGTCTTTTTTCTTCTTCATGTATTTCACATTCCTATCTCCATCACATTCAGTTGGTATTGAAGTCCTGCTAAGAGCACTGACTGAGCAGGCCTGGAGCCCTGAAGCCCTTTCTCCTTGAGTCTGCCCTTCAATAGCAAGTAAAACAAGACACTTGTCTGTCAAGAGCAGTTCAAACATAGGCAGTCACGTTGCTTTTCATAAACTACCTGTCTACCCGTTACTTTTTCCTCCTTTTTCTGCATCATTTAAGCGTCTAAACAGCCCTCTGTGTGGTAGTATTTTCTTGCTTTGCTTTCATCCTTGAGGCATCTACGTCACTTTCAAAGCCAAAACCTGAGTGGCTTTTTTTGTTTTTTTTTACCCTTCTTTCAGACCCTGTATTTAATTACCAAATTCTGTATACCCCACCTTCTCAATACTCTTTAGAGTCATCCTCTTTTCTCTATTTTCTAATTTTACCTGGAATCCATGTCGTCACTTGCCTTTCATGATGATGAACCTCCTAGCTTCTCTCTCCTTCACTCCTTGTTCCCTCCTTTACTCTTATTTAAAGCTTTTATTGTGAATTGAGTGATAGTTTACAGAACAGACCATCAGTTTTATACTCAACCAATCATATTTTGTTTCATTGCAATGACTACAATCTCCTCCATGTACCATCTGTTAACAGTATTTTCCTCTTACCACCCCCCCCCCTTTTATGTGCACAAAACACCCAGAAAATACATATTTGTTTAAATGACCAAAGGGTATAATTGGCAAGTCAGTCCCCTGCCCTCAGGCACACAGCCTTTCTCATTTCATGGGTCTAGAGTCCTCAGCTCCGGTATCTATGCCATCGCCTGCCTCTGCTTCTGTTTCTGTTTCTGTTGTGGCTGCTTTTCTGGTTAGCTTTCCTCACTCTACTCATGCTCTTCCCTCTTGATGGTTCTAAGGTCCTCTGTTCCTGGAATGAAAGATTAACTTCTCCCCTGCTTTTTGTTACACATCTTCTACCTTTATAGTTGTGACAATAGCAATTAGTCATGATAAAAGTTATGCACTAATGAATAAAAAGAATCTTATCCCCAGACTCCCTTATCCCTTATCACCAGGCCCATCTGGGCAACAAGAAAACTATTCAGTGGGGATTCTAACTTACCCTTCTATTTCTGAAACTAAGCACACTATTGAAAGCTTGTAAGCTAGCCACTTCATACCTTGATAGCTTCTCATTTTTGGTAGCCAGTGTCTAAGTTGCCCATCCTTGTCAGTCCTGTGTACTGAGGTGATAAGCTTGATCCTTGATGTGAAGAATCTTTTCCTCTTGGATTGGATTTTGAGCAACTACATCCATAAACAAAGGTCCAGTTCATCAAATTGTAGCAATTTATGCTTGATTCCTGTATCAAACTTCTTTTATCTTCCTGTAATCAACTTCTGAGCAGCAGTCCATCCAAGCTAGGTCAAATGGGTACTATCTGCAAGTTTGGGCATTTTTGCATGCCTCTCCCTACTTCAGACCAGCCAGTCTTTATTTTTTTTTTGTCCTCTCTCATTTCAAGGTCAATGGGTGTCTATGGAATATGGTTGAACTCAGCACATGTCTTCATTGTTGCATTTCCTCCACTTCCATTCACAAGTAGACCAAGGTGGTCAGTGAGTTTACAGAGTCTTGGAATCCATCCCTTACTCTTCAATGCAGTTGTAGTAATGCAGCAGCTCTCAAACTTTCCTGTCTGAGGCAACCTTTGCACTCTTAAAATGTATTGAGGGCCCCAAAGAACAACACAAGCATGTATTCTGTTAGACACCAGAGTGATGTCAGGCATTACTCACTATGTAACCTCTAGAAAACTCCATTGTTCTCCCTTAATTGTATTTCATTATTGTTATGAAAATCATTTTGACCTCTGGGACTCCTCAGAGATCTTAAGGACACACTCCTCCCCACCCCCAAGCTCTGTGAACCACAGTTTAAGAAGCGGGTCGTTAATTCATAAAGTTCTGGTGTGGTGCTGTAGGATAAGTACTGGACTGCAAGGTCGGTTGAACCACAAGGTTGGCTGTTCAAGTCTAGTTGCCATGCCTTTGCAACCCTATATAGGGTTGCTATGAGATTAAACCAACTGGAAGGCACTTAACAACAACAGCAACACTTGTGTCCTGATTTAAATCACCTTAATGCTTTGCCAGGTGTGGCACTGTAGGATAAGCACTGGACTGCTAACCACAGCGTCTCTATGAATCATAACTAGCTCAATAGCACCTAACAACAACAACACCTTGCCATGGTCACTCTGGATGCAGTCCAAACATTCCAGCAAGGTATGCATGACCTGACCTCCACTTATGTTTCCAGACTCATTTCCTGTGATGCCCTGTGTAGACATACGTGGTTCAATTCCAGATCACTGCAATTAAGTCAGTATCATAATAAAATGAGTCACACAAAGTATGTGGTTTCCCAGTGCATATAAAGGTTATGTTTACGCTATAGGATACTCTGATGACACAGTGGGGTAAAAATTGGGTCTTTAACTGAAACGTTGGTAGTTTGAATTTACAGGCCTCCCCACAGGAGGTAGTTGAGACAGTCTGCACTAAACTTATTTTTTGGCGATGCCTCTGAATGAGATACAGCTTCCAACCTGTCTGTTAGCAGCCAAGCATGCTAACCATTTGCAACCCCCAGGGATTCCCTTTACCTTTTTGTTGTTGAATGCCATGCAGCCTGTTCTGACTCATGGAGACTCTGGATAGGGCTCCCAGGGAGTGACAGGTGGGTTTGAGCTTCCGACCTTGCAGTTAGCAGTTCGGTGCTTATAGGTATGATGGGGCTAGGGTGTGAAAAGGGAAGCAGTTGTACATGTGTTTGTCTGTTTTATTGCCCACATTGACCTACAAAATACTTGTCTGTGGGCTACCTTTTTATGCCAAAAATAAATTAACCAAAGACCAAAGTGAACTGGAATTCTGGAAACTCTATTCAAAAGCATTTGCATATATGTAAATTTTTCTGGGGTAGGAATTCATAGCTTTCATCCAGGAAAAGGATCTATGATTCAGAAAAATAGATGAATCACTTCACCAATAAGGGACTGGGTTCAGTGTATAATATGCTATTTAGTTTTTCTGAAGAATCATGAACTTAGGTGCAAGATCAATCAGTGTTCCTGGTCCATTTTACAATGGACTATGACTCTGTGGGAATTGTTTATTGAACTTGAGAGTTCTCTTCTGCATGGATTATAACCTTCTGAGGATGTGAATCTTTCTGAATCAGACAGCTACTGTGCAGATAGATTTGGGAAGGGATTGTAGGTAAATTCAGACCAAATTTTCCAGGCTATTTATCACTATCAAATCACATCTGGTTTCTGTGTCAGACTGCAAAGTCGTTTGAACTGCAAGGTTGGTGGTTCAAGCTCACCAGCAGCTCCTTGGAAACCCTATACAGGGTCGCTACAGGTTGGAATCGACTCGACGGCACTTAACAACAACAAGAACAAGACAACTTTATGATCAGAAAATGGAGTCCTGATATGGCGCAGTAGGATAAGCAATGAACTGCTAACTGTACCACAAGATCAGTGGTTCGAAGCCACCAGCCGCACCTCAGAAACCCAGTGCATGGTTGTTATGAGTTGGAACTGACTCAGTAGCACTTAACAATAGCAAGATGATCAGAAAGCAGTTTTATAAGATCACATTTCAATTTCTGATCAATTCTATGGACAAATACTTTTAAAGACATATCCGTATTGGGGGTAAGGGAGAAGGAGAAGCTATTGACAGAGGTAATGAGTTTCTGTTTGTGGTGATGAGAAGCTTTTAGAAATGGATAGTAATGATGTGTCATTAATGACAGTGAACTGTGCATTTAAAATGGCCAACTTATCATGATATATATTTGGTCACAATGATGGTGGTGGTGGTTGTGTCTCATGGAGTTCATTCTGACTCATAGTGACTCTGTATAGGGTTTCCAAGGCTGTAAATATTTACAGGAGAAGAAACCCTCATCTTTCTCCCATGGAATGGCTGGTAGTTTCAAACTACTGACCTTGAGGTTAGCAGCCCTACTTGTAACCACTATACTACCAGAGCTCCTATTTAATTACAATAGTTTTTTAAAATTGAAAAAACAACAACAAAAAAGGAGTTACATTAACCGTGAAGCAGGACATCATGCTTAGTAAAGTGCTTTTTGTCACCAATGACAGCAATGTGATTGAATATGTTTTTTATTTTTGTAAGTCTTGGTTTCTTACTTTGTGATATATAGCAATTCTAAGGTCTCATTCATTTTTAAAGGCAAGCATCTAAAAGCTCTCATGGTCAAAATATGCACTTCACAAATTTATCTACATCCATATGAGGAAGAGCATCATTGATTGTACTCACTAAATCATGATGCTCAGTTGTTAATCCCACTGATTATTTATGCAAGGGCTTGTATTGCCATTCAGTTACTAGATTTCTATTTCTTCTGATGTCATTACAATGCTCTTGCAAGTTAACTGGATGATATTGCATTTTTGTATCAAATTTATATCAAATGATTCCTACTAAAATACTTTACTTCAAGTACCTTTAAAAAGGTTTAAAATAGTATGAGATTTTTAAAAAATTAAAAAGAGGTTTCAAAATTATTCACTTTGATGACCTTCTGTAATTCTGACTGCTGTTACTTCTCTAGTTTGCTGTCATGTCTTGACTGTGTAGTGAATGAAGGCTACGTGTGGTGTTTTCCCAGAGACTTTCCCTTAGAATTGCTTCTTAAAAAACACTAATAGGAGACATTGCTGCACCACTGGTTCTATTTACACAATTCTTCCGTAAAGTGTTTTTCTCACCAGATTATCAATCTACTGAAACGTATAGATTCTTTGATAGCTTTCCTTTGTTGTTGTTGTTAGGTGCCGTCGAGTTGGTTCCAACCCATAGTGACCCTGAACAAGGTTTCCGAGGCTGTAAATCTTTACAGGAGCAGAAAGCCTCATCTTTCTCCCGCGGAGCAGCTGCTAGTTTCGAACTGCTGACCTTGCGGTTCGCAGCCTGATTCGTAACCACTACGCTACCAGAGATGCTTAGCTTTCCTTTAGAGACTTACAAAAATAATTTTTCATGAATTTAATTATTGAGGTGTAATTTGTTTATAACAGAAAATAAAATTACTTTAAACTGAATGATAACGCAAATACAACATGTGCTAGCCGGATTTCTTCCAAAGACATCAACTGACTTAATTGTATTTGAAAAACACAAATGTATTTTTTCACACTTCTGGAAATTAAGTCTGACTTCTCAAGCCTGTCAATTTATGGACAGTATCTCTGGGCATTCCTTGGTTCCTAGGCAACCCTTGGCTTGTCCACAATCCTCACATGGAGCCCACCTTCCACTGTGTGTGCATTTCTGGGTCTCTTTGGATCTTTTGTAACTCAGAAGTGATTAAGCTTGGACCTCCCAAACTGCTAAGACCTCATTAACATAGCAGAAGTAAACTTCTATTTCCAAATAGCGTAACATTCAGGATTACAGAGATTTGACTTCAGCACATATGCCTGAGGAACACAATTCAAGACACAGCACCAAATATTACAGGGCATGATTGAAGACGTGGCTACATGGATGTGATCATTCATGGAGAATGAAAGATGGTGGAAGACAAAATATAGGCTAAAACTAGCAGTCAACAAATGAGAGGAAGAGGGGTCAGGAAAGAACACAGAAAAAGAGCAAACAGAAAAGCAAGAAGAAAACCAGTAATGTGGTAAAAGAAAGCCAGTTGAGTTCTCAAGAATACTTCCAGCTGAATAAATGCAAAAGAAGCACAAAATTGGTTTTTTTTTTTGGTAAAAGTGTCACCTTTGAAATCTTTTTGGAATGGAAAGTATTCTTAGTGATTACCTTAAGAGGGTGTTAAAATGCATAATTTGGAAGAAAGTCTGTATGTATAACTTACAAAGTTGCTGTGCTGAATCCTCGCTACATATTACCTGTTCATATCAAACTGCAAAGCAGTTTGAACTGCAAGGTCGGCAGTTCAAGTTCACCAGCCAATCCTTGGAAACCCTATACAGGATCAATATGGGATGGAACTGACTCTATGGTACTTAACAACAACAACATATTACTCTATTCTTTCAATAAGAAACTCTTTGCTTTGATTTTAACAGAGACTGCAATATGCCATTTGACATCTAAAATCAAGTGTTTAAAACACCTACAATGACATCATTGATGTATTTAATAATTTTCCTAAATGCCATGGCATTGTTTACACTAGGAATACATTTTTCATGCTATATAAACTCTCTCTGCCATGTCTTTATTAACTTGTGGATGTACAGGCAGTAAGTAATGGTATTAGCCAGCTCGGGAATTTTGTGGGCTTTGGACCTGTGTATCATGCTGTGACTTTGAACAAAGTACAGTCTCTCAGAGGCATCAATGGAGTTTGATGTACTAGGGTGAGTCAAAATTTATCCACATTTTGGTCATATTAAAACACCCATACACCTTCATGGCTGATGATTGACTTTTGAACTTTTTCTTGATAAAGGACTGAGGAAGTTTCCATTCCATACCCTGCCATTTACTCTCAGGCTCGTAGTGATGAATCCATGTCTTGTCACCAGTAAGGATTTTTTAAAAGAAACTTTTACCTTCTTTCGAGTATCGTGCCTAATTTTGTTTGCAGATGTCCAAGCTCTTCTGTTTATGCTCTTCCATGAATTGTTTTGGTACCCACCTCACACAAACATTTTGAAACCCAAGTCTGTCATGGATGATTTCATAGGCAGAATGAGTGTAAAACTGATGTTCCCCCATGTAAACTATCATTCAATTCACAATAAAAACTTTTTTTAAAAAAAGCAGAAAAAAAAAAAATCCTACATCTAAAACAATACTCAGTTATGAAAAACTGGATGCTTTCCTCCACAGATCACAAACAAAGCAAAGATATCCACTGTTACCAATTTTATTTTACATAATTATAGAGATCTCAGCAATTCCAGTAAGTCAAGGAAAAGAAGCAAAACAGAAAAACTGGAAAGGATAGAGTAAAGATGTCTCTATTCATAAGCAACATGATGATTTGCTTGAAAATTCTAAGGAAGAAATCACAACCATCACCACAGCAAAAAACTATACTAGAACTAATACAAGGTCAATATGTTGTTGTTAAGTGTTGTGAAGTCAGTTCTGACTTAATATTTATTTTGTATAAGGTTTCTGAGGAGTGGCTGATGAGCTTGAATCACTGACCTTGCAGTCCAAACAGGCCTCACAGTCCAGTAAATTAACCCACAGTGCCACACCAGGACAGCTGTAAACTGTTCACTCATACTGACTTGGATGAGTTCTGGTACTCAGTTGACTAAAAGAAATATTGACCTACTGATGCAGCAATTTATATGTTTTAGCCTAATAATAAAGGTAATGAAAATGATCATTTAAATGAGCAATTTAAATTCCCATAAGCCTAAGAAAGACTATACAGGGTTGTTATGAGTCAGAACCAACTCCACAGCACCCAACCACCACCACCAACAATACATAAGTGGAGTCCTGGTGTGGTACTGCGGGTTAATGTGATGGAGTGCAAAGTTGGTTTGAACCACTGGGTCAAGCTCATCAACCACTCCTCAGAAATCCTATACAGGGTCACTATGAGTCAGAACTGACTCCATGGCACTTAACAACTACAACAACAATACTTCCTCTCTTTGGACACTTATTACTGATTTCATCAGATTAAAGGGAACAATTTGTTGGCTTTTTTTCTCTCTGCTCCAGCTTTTCTCATAGTTGTTGTTGTTGTTAAGTGCCGTTGAGTCGGTTCCGACCCATAGCGACCCTGTACAGGGTTTCCGAGGGTGTAAATCCTTACGGGAGTAGAAAGCCTCATCTTTCTCCCGCAGAGCGGCTGGTAGTTTCGAACCGCTGACCTTAAGGTTCGCAGCCCGATTCGTAACCACTACGCTACCAGAGCTCCTTTTCTCATAGTAGTACTTATTAATATAGAGATCGTTGAAGGAGAAAAAGAGAAAAGGAAGAGGAAGATGAGTGTTCTTAGTTATATTAACTGTGACTACATGTTGGTTGAATTGAAATGCTTGGTACAGAACTCAGGAGGAATCATTACCACAGAGACTTTCTGGGTGTTTAAAGTACATGGACTACGCGATCCTATTTCTAAGGAGTTAAGGTACTATATAGATTAACCATTAATCTTAAGAAAGATTGGATATCTACTTTTAGGATATGTATGTACACCAATGTCTAATTTATTACCTAAGTCAGGTAAGTGGTTTGTTTTAATTATCCTAAGAAAGACCTTTCCTCGCTAGAATGCTTCTCCAATATATGTATATAGGTATTGACATGAAGATTTAAGACAGCGAATTTTAGTTTTTAAAAGATGAAAGAAATAGTACATAAATGGAGTCCTGATATGGCGCTGTGGGTTAATGTGCTGGACTGCAAAGTCAGTTTGAACCGAAAGGTAGGTAGTTTAAGCTCACCAACCGCTCCCTGGAAACCCTATACAGTGTCATTATGAGTCAGAACTGGTGTGGTGCAGTGGGTTAATGCGCCAGACTGCAAAACCGTTTGAACTGCAAGGTCAGCAGTTCAAACTCACCAGCCGCTCCTCAGAAACCCTATACAGGGTCGCTATGTGTCGGAACTGACTGGAGAGCACTTCACAACAATGACAACATGAGTCGGAACTCAACAACAACAACAACATGTTTAGTTGAACTGAATGGGAGATTAATGGAAGCAGAGGGGACCGGGGGAAGTATACAAAATCTACAGGGAATGTTAGAGTCAATTCAGTAAGGAGACCAAGAGCGGGGCTCAACAGCAAAGACAGGTTTGTTTGTTTAAGACATACCTGGCAGGGGCTTGCTGAATAGGGTCAGAAGCATTATCTCTTACAAACTTTGGGCTTTTATGGGGTCTTGCTGGGGGTGGAGCTTAGGAGGGCCTTGCTATGGTGGAAATGGACTTTATTGAGGTCTTGCCCAGGGGTGGAACTTAAGAGGGGCTAACTGGTGGAAACGGGAAATTGAAGCTTAAGGAAAATAGAAATTTAAGAGAGTTATGGCAGTTGGTCTCAAAATAGCTGCACTTAGGCTCCCTCAAGGAAAATCTAGAAGAGTATATTGCTAAAGTTTTGTCAACCGTTTTCTTTTCATGAAGCAATTTATATCAAGGAACCTTGATTTGTAGCCTACTGAGTAGAATGTGGGTTTTTAGGTTGATGATTGATTCTCTGAACATTTCTTCAGCCAGATGGTTCTGCAGGCTGGGTGCCATCTGACCAGGCAATGTTTTGTTAGATTATTTAATTGTGTGTTTATTAAAGCTTGCTCTTTCTGGCAACACATCATGCCTTTTTAAAGTGTCTCCTTGGCAAACTGCTGAGTTTGGGGCAATAGATGTTGTTTTAATAGCTCACTGGGGCTGCCAGAGATCACTTCTTACTCTTCTGTGCTCCAAAATGCCAAAGAAAAAGCCTTCCTTACTTTGAACTTCACTGACCTCCTACTGACCACAGCAGCTTCTGATTTTATAGGATGATCCTTAATTTTTGCAATATTTGGAGGTGCTTACTATTCTGCTAACCCACAAAGTCAGTAGTTCAAACCCACTGGCCACTCCTCCTATACAGTGTCATTTGTATCGGAACTGACTCCATGGCACTTAACAGCAGTATTGGAGTGAGAGTCATTTGCAGTTTTGTGATTACTGATTGCATCTTGGTTCCCTTGTTGACTGAGATATATTTAGAGAATATCAGTGATTAATACCTGACTGCTGGTAAACATTTCAGAATTTCATTTTCAGAAAGCATGACTAAGACAACCTAAGAAGACACAGACAGACCAGTGTGGTTCGTAGAAACGTGGGAGATTTTGCTGGTTCTGTGTGACCACTAGAGAGAATGGAAGATTGTGGAAGACAGATAAGATGAAGCTGTAAGTCTGTCTCCAAAGTGAACAGTATAGCATCACACATTATTAGCATCCCCAACCCCACCCAACATACAAGATAATGCCCAAATGTTGGCATAAATGAATTGCCAGAATATCTGATGTTGGTCTAGGTCTATTTCTGTGAGGTCTGATCATTTTGTGACTGGCATCAGCACTGAAGGATATAACACTATTAGATACCTTTTGTTTGGAACCCGATTTGGGGTAGTTAAAGCACTTAAAAATTAATATTTATCATAGAGGTGGTGTTTATTCATTTGAATGTGATGTGTATTTGACCTAAGGTTTTATATTGCGTAAGGCATTTTTTGTGTGTGTTTGCTGTTTGTGACGATTATTTTTGTCTTTAATGCTGTATTGGTCATCTGGTCAAGCTATGGTGGTTTTGTGTGTGTATTTGCTACTGCTGCTGCATGCCATTGAGTGGCTTCCGACTCATAGCAATCCTGTAAAGGATTTCCGAAGCTGTAAATCTTCACAGGAACAGAAAGCCGCATCTTTCTCCCTTGGAGCAGCTAGTGGATTCGAATTGTTGACCTTGTTTTTAGCAGCCCAGTATGTAACCCACTACACTATCACTGTTCCCTGTATTTGCTACTAACAGCACTTAAGTGTCTTATGCTATTAAAGCATAGATGGGTGTTTTATGGAACTGAAAAACAATTTCACAATTTTCAGTGTATAAAAGTCACAGTTCCTTGTTCCAACCTCAGTTTTCTTCCTTTCTAGATGTATCTGTGGGCAAATAATTTACTTTTCTCATCTTCCATTTCCCTATTGCTAAGTGGGGGATATTAAGAATATCTATTTTACTGGGTTGAAGTGAGGATTAAATGAAGCCATTCATTTAACACAGCGCCTGGCACACAACAAATGTTTGAGTCACTTTTTTTTTTGGTAAATTTTTATTGTGAATTGAATGATAGTTTACATGGGGGAACATCAGTTTGTTTCATTGCAATGATTACAATCCCTTGCATGCTTCATCATTCAACAATATTGCTTCTATTCCCTCTGTTTGTTTGTTTTTTCCCCAGATATGCACCCAAACACTCAGGAATATACAAACATTCAAACAGTCAAAGGGCACACCCTGAAAACCTGGCCCTTGGCCGCCAGTACACTTCTCCTCTCCCTCCATGAGTCTTGAGTCCTCAGCTGCTCCATCTCTCTATGTCATCATCTCTGCCTCCATCTCTGGCATTGTTGCTTCTCTGGGTAGGGTCACACACTCTACTCACACTCTTCTCCCTTGATGGTCCTAGGGTCCTCTGATCCGAGACTGTAAGATCAGCTACTCACCCCTTTTTGCTACAAAACTTCTATCTTTACAGTTGTGACAATTGCAATTAGTCATGATAACAATTACTATTGAATCATGAGAGTCTTGTCCCCATCTCCTTTCATCAGACCTGTTTAGACAGGATGAAAACCAGTGGGGATTGTACCTTCCTCTGCACACTCTGACTTCAAACTCCCTCTTGAAAACTTGTAAGCCAGTCACTTAGTGCCTTTACAGTCCCATCCATCCTCCCCCCCATCATTTTATGTAGCCAATGTCTAAGTTGCCCATCCCTATCAACCTTGTGTACAGAGGGGATGGGAATGATCATTGCTGTAATGATTCTTTCACTCTTGATTGGTATTTTAAGCTACTACATCCATAAGTATAGGTCAAGTTCATCAGATTGTAGCAATTTACACATGTTTTCTTTAAAAAAAAAAAATCCCCCTCTTTTTCTTCCTCTAGTCGGGTTCTGAACCTCTAGTCATTGAAGCTAGGTCCAATGGGCACTATCTGGAGGTTGGGCACCCTTGTACATATCCCCTCACTTCATATCAACTGGATGCTTCACTCTCAGCTCTAGTTCTTCATGGCCATGCCCTTGTCCATGGGCTCAGGATTCCCCACCTCTCACCATACTTCGGGCCAACCAGCTCTCACCATACTCCAGGTCAATGGGGGTCTATGTAACTTTTATTATTTCATCTGCTGATGTTCTCAAAGGTTCTAGAAATGGTCCTTATCTCTAAAGTTATTCATCCTTATCTAGTTATCGCATGTATTTTATGGAGGGAAAGACAAGACACAAAATAGCCAGACTTCTAGCCAGGCACCTCTTCCTTAACATAGATACATTTTTCACTTTCAACAATCACCCTTGTTTCCAAGCAAAGCTGAAGATATAAGATTTAGATACAATTAATTTTGTCCTCTTATATGACTTTTAAGAGACTTCACATTACTGTAATCCTCCAACTTTCAAATCCCACCTTTCTTAACATTTCTCTTACAGGTTAATATCAGCAAAGCAAGGAGAGAGCCAAGACCATTTTTCTGTCCTTTGATTAAATCTGAACCTCTTGACCCAGACCTAAAAGCAGAATGTTTCATCTTCTACGGGAGCTGCTAATGAAAGTCAAGTGTTACAAGACATTGTTCTTAATGCTTGGAAGGTTTATTAGCCAGTGCCATCTCCAAGAGACTTGGTAATTGAACAAAGCAGAACATTTGTTTGATAATATACCTTATAGGTCAATATCTATGTTTGTTTGTTTTTTTAATTTTTTTTTTCCCCCTCAAAAGGATTGAGAATTATCCCACAAATGAAAACGACAAAAATCTTTGGTTTGGGGAAGTCATTTTCAGTAGAAATTAACTTAAGGGAATCAGTTCTGTTTGTGTTTTCTGGTCTGATCTTTTGGAATGATGTCCTGAATTGCATAGTGAAGGAGGGGTGTTAAAACAAGGATAAAAATGTAACAATTAGAGATGCAGCCTGAATTAGGTCATGCAACATTTTACGTATTCTTTCAGTCTCTGTAATCCTTTGGATATGAAGAATGTTCATTACAACTCTTTGTAGATGAGTAGGCATGTAATCTTGCTGGTGACCACATTGGTCTACCCATAAGGGGAAGTGGGGAGAAAACAGCAATGAAACTGTGAGCTAATCCGACCACATTCAATAGACTTCTGTCAACCTGGATTGCTACCTGGTTGGTCAGCAGTATAGCGAGACCTGGGGACTCATGAACCCATGGACAGGGACATAGTCACAGAGGACTAGAGCAGAGAATGAAGCATCCAGCTGATGTGAAGTGAGGGGAGATGCATAAGAACGCCCATACTTGCAGATAGTACCCATTTGACCTAGCTGCAGTGACTGGATGATCAGAACTTGACTAGAGGAAGAAAGCAGAGGAAAAAGAGTGTAATCTGCTACAATTTGATGAATTTGACCTGTACTTATGGATGTAGTAGCTTAAAAGAGGGAACAAATCTTTACAGCAAGGATCATTTCCACCCTGTCTGTACACAGGGTTGACAGGCATGGGCAACTGAGACATTGGCTACCCAAAATGGTGTGTGTGGGGTGGGGCCAACAAAGGCACAAAGTGACTGGCTTACAAGTTTTCAAGAGGGAGCTTAGTTTCAAAGGATGTAGGGGAAGGTAGAATCTCCACTGAGTTGTTTCCAACCTGTCTAGATGGGACTGGTGAAAGAAGATGGGGATAAGACTCTTGTGGTTTAACAGTGAATAATTGCTATCAGGACTGACTGTGAATGTTGCAAATGTAAAGGTAGATGCTTTGTAACAAAAGGAAGGAAGTGGTTGATCTTGCAGCCCAGGTGTGGAGGACCCTGGGACCATCAAGGGAGGAGAATGGGAGTACAGGACCTTATCGAGAGAAGCAGTGACACCAGAGATGGAGGCAGAGATGATGATGGGGAGAGATGGAGTGACTGGGGACTCTAGACTCAAGGAGGGAGTCTATGTGCTGTGTGGCTGGGGGTGGGGGTGGAGGGCTGGTGTACAGGGTATACCCTTTGATTGTTTGAATGGTTGTATATTCCTGAGTGCTTCAGTGTACATGCAAAACAAAACAAAACAAAACAAAACAAAAAAACCCAGAGGGTTTGGAAGCAAATGCTATTGAATGATGATGCATGGAGGGGATTGAAATCACTGCAATGAAACAAAATACGATAGAATAAATGTAAAGCTGATGTTCTCCCATGTAAACTATCTCTCAATTCACAATAAAAACTTATAAAAAATGAAACTCTTTGTCGATACGTAGCTGTTTTATTTGGCACTTACATCATGTCTAGGTCTGAATTTTATCACCTGGTATGTTTTCTTAAGTATCAGTGATAAATATAACATGTTTGCTCTGACTAACTCATGCGAGTTGTTGTTAAGTGTCATCAAGTTGGTTCCGACTCATAGTGACCCTGGATAGGGTTTCAAGGAGAACTGATGGCCTTGTGGCTCAAACGGACTGTGTGGTCCAGTGCTTATCCTACCACACGAAGACTTCAACTCATGAGTGCATTTTTAACTTTTTGTTTTGTTTAGTATGAACTGTCCATCACTCAGAGAATCTAGACGGAGATTCCTCTTGATGGTTTAAAGATTGTACTCCTTAAATAAGACCCATGGTGGTGCAGTGGTTAAGTGCTTTAGCCTAATGGAAAGCTTAACGGTTTGAACCCAGCACCCACTCTGCAAGAGAAAGATGAGGTAGTTTACTTCCATAAACATTTACAGCCTTGGAAACTCCAAGGGGGCAATTTTACCCCATCTTTTAGGGTAGCTGTGAACGTCTCTATTAATTGAAATCAACTTGAGGGCCATGGGTTTAATTTTCTTTGTTCCCTAAACAGGGACTTCACCAATATTTATTATAGCATTTTCCATTTTCTCTGAAACATTTTGTTTTTATCAAAATGCTTTAAAAATGTTATTTCATATTTTTCATTTCTTTACATCTTTGCATTTCCATTTATACAAAATAAATATTCAGGACATATGCTTTATATTCATTTGAACCATATGAAATTGAAATTTTTATAGTTCAAAAATGTCAACAATTGCCAGTTTCTTTCATTTATACTTTTATTTACTTTTAACACTCCTATGTAGGAAATCTCTTTTGTGGTGGAAATTGGGATATGCTTTCCTTTTGGATTTCCTAATAAATTGTCAAGAAAAAGAGCTCTCATTTTCAACTAAACTGATTTATTTTGATGCTCTCTTTTCCTCCACAAGTCCTGTGTGTTATTTCCATTATCATTAATTGGATGCAAATATTACAAAGGAAGATGGCATCCTTGGGTTCTTTTCAGTAAAATAGTTTATTGAAATCACAGACTTAGCTGGCAGGCATTTTTATCTTCTCCTAGGGGGAGTATTGAATAGTGAGAAACAGGGTACATTTTCTTTCCTTCTTCTGCATTTCTTCAATGAGTAGTTTCTTTTTCCTTCTTGTCTGTAGAGCCAGAGTTAGAAAGAATTGTAGGCAAATTTCAAGGTCTCAGCCCGTGGCAGGTTCATCCCGTTGCTTGGCAGGCTTAGACACTGCTTTGTAAGATGAGTCTATAATTACCCAGTTTTGGTAAACATGCATTATTTAGCCAATACAGCAAAATGGCTCCTTCAGAGCCATTACATTTCAGTTCATCAAGTAAATAGTGATTTAGTCATTTTCATGAAAAATGTGTGTTAATTTCTTGATAGCCTGTCAATCCACAGTATGCAGCTAATTCCTTATCACCCTTTATGAGTATTTTGGAACCTCTTTCTGAAAACCATTACTATACTGTATGAAGATTGTACAGTGCTATATTCCGATGTACAAATCACTTTGTGTGCTTGTTTTTATAGATATTTCTATTATGAACACTCTCTCGGTGTTAGAGATAACATGAGACAGCACCCAAGCTATTAGCTTGAATTGCTTTGATAGAAATGAAAATAGCTTGATTGTGTTTGAAGAATGGGAAGGAATGATTTTTAAATGTTTAGGCCCTGGCAACATTTTCACTTGATCATGTGGCTGTGGCATAATTTAACTACAGAATTATGAAAGCTGTTTAAGAAAATATGCTCAAGTGTCTCTTAACGCAGGTGTGCACCTGTGAGACAGTTGCTTCAACACTAATAGAGTTAGTTTCACAAAGACACCTTTCAGATTAAAATTAAGATGCTGTCTTTTCTTATCTTTCAAAAGGATTCATTTCCTCCTGGAGAAGATTGCAGCCTGAAGTTTATAGTAGATCCTCCTGAGGGACAAGAGCCAAGAAGGAGACCTCTAAACTCAAAGATAGAATTTTGTGTGGAGACAGTAGTGAGGAGCCTCGGCTTGTTTGTATGTTGTAATGCATCATTTAAGGATTTCTAGTAAAGCAATGCACTCGGATGTAGATGGAGATCCTACTCATGCTAATGATTGTTTTCCTTCTGAAAGATAAAAATAGTTGCCTTGATAGAGTTGGTTCAGGTTTCTTCCCCAAATGGCATGATAAATACATGGAATACCCTCCTACCAAGAAACCATCCCAACTCTGTTGCAGTGGAGCTGATTCTGATTCCTGGCGACCTTGTGTGTTAGACAGCTCCAGAGCATTTTCTCAGGGAAGCATATCGTCAGGGCTGTCATCTGTGGCATAACTGGGTGGATTCATAGCTTCCATTTAGTAGATGAATGTAAACCATTTGTATCACCCAGGGACTTCCAATGAGTTCAGGTGTGACCTTTTAAATATAGTTAGAAAATCTTTGAGGACTCAAAAATGGGATGTTCAAAGGAACCTCATGATGACTTCATAATGCAGTTCCACAAACCATGTCAAGCCCTTACTTCATTCAATGATTCCCTGAGGCCAGGATAGAGAATACAAACACGTAGTGCAATTGCCATATTAGGTCTTAGTGAGCAGGCTTACTTAATTCTTTTAGGCCTCCAAGAAAATTCCTTTGGTCCATCTTGAGGACAGAAAATGCAGGTCATTTCTCTGTGCTGCATTCCTCTCATCTCCTGCTCTCTGCTTTCCAATCTTGCCTCCAGGCTGGCTTCTCTCAGAACACAGAAATGTTAGTGTGGTTTTCCACTTTGGACGATACTGGTTTGACAATTACAGATATCTGCTTGACTTCTTTTGACTGGTCACATAGAAGGAGACAGTTCTTTGATGCCTCAGCTGCTTCCCACCTCAGCTCATACCGTTTTCTGGGTTTATCTGCACATTTTCATCTCTTAAGGAATTGAAATACTCAAGAAAAAGGCTAAACAAAACCCCCTTCATGATGGATTGTTGTCGTTAGTTGCCACTTAAGTGGACTCCAACTTCTGTAAACTTTATGTAGATAGCCAAACACCCTGCAGCCATGAACACATCTGCTGTCTGCTCTAGGTAAGTCCTGTATTTGTTACTGGGCCCGTAGAACCCGTGTTCTTTGCTGAAATTTTTCAGATAATATTTTTCTGACATTTTGGTGTTCTTCCCTTAGAGTCATATATATATATATATACATGTGCACAGGTTTAGATTGACTATAATAAGCTTGGTATGAGTGAGACTCTGGATACTTCCCTTATCAGACATCAGTTTTGTGGCTGCACTATACTTCAGTCTCTGGATGAATGCTTTGTCATTGCTCAGTTGATGGACATTTAAGCTGTTTACAGTTATCAAACAATGGTGCAGCAAACATCCGTACATATTCATGTTTGCACTCATATTCAAATTATTCCCTTAGGATACATTTCTAGACCTGGAATTTCTGGGTCTAAAGGCATACCTACTTACAAGGTCTTTTTTGTCCATAACTACTTTAAAACAAATTGGCTTCTTGTTTTAGTGTACATTTCTTTGTTACTGGTGTGGCACTGTAGGATAAGCACTGGACTCCTAACTGAGAGGTTGGTGGTTCAAACCCAACTTGGAGACACCCTATACAGGGTGGTTTTGAGTCAGAATCACAGACTTCTTGGCACATAGCAACAGCAGATAGACTTTACATTTTCCCATATGTTAATTAGCCATTTCTATCTGCAGCCATGGGTTAATGCTCTGGAATGCAAAGTCAAGGTCAGCAGTTCAAACTCACCAGCCACTCCTATACATGGTCGCTATGGGTCGGAACTGACTCAATGGCACTTAAAACAACAACAACAAGTCTTGTGGGGAGCGTGGTGGCTCTGGAGGATGAACACATGACTGTGAACCACAGGGTCAGGGGTTAAAACCCACCACCCACTCCAAGGGAGAAAGATGAAGCTTTTTGCTCTTGCAAAAATTTTTAGCCTTGGAAATCCTGTAAGAATCAACTCAAGGGCACTTAACAACAACAACAACATCTTTCTCTTATGTTGTTTGTTGTTGTTGTTAGTGCTGTGGAGTTGGTTCAGGCTCATCGTGACCCTGTATAGGATTTCCAAGAAATAGCTGGTGAGTCTGAACTTGCCGACCTTGTAGTTCAAACCAACCTTGCTGTCCAGTGCTTTATCCCATAGCACCACACCAGGATTCCCATTTTATTGGTATATCTTTTACTTGCATCTTTTTCTTTCTTATACCTTTTCTTTTTGAACTGTAGAAGTTCATTTTATAGTAAAGATATTAACCCTGTGTCTGTTGTATGTATTTCAAATACTTTTCAAGTTTGTAAATTGTTTAAAAATCTTATCTAATAGTGCTTATCTAATACAGTCAACTAGTTCTTGAACTGAGACTTTTTTGGGGAATGGTAATATTCTTATCAGTGCGATGAATAGCTTTGATTTCTCCTTTTTAGGTTGAGGCATTTCTTAAGCAAAGTCTAAGCATGGGATTGGTGTCATTTCTGCACAAATGATTATTGAAGTGAAATAAATGTTGGGGAGGGGGGCATTGATGAGACCAGAAGTAGATCCATCACTGAAACCCTTTTCTCTGGAGAGTGAAGACAGAGTTGTGGTAAAGAAAGCTGGCAGCCAAAATATATGTTATAAGATTCACTGTCATTTATAAAATAAGAATTGTTGCTGTTGTTCACTCAGAACTGGGGTTCTGATTGTTTCTGCTTTACCCCAATAAGCATAGTAAGGGCTTACTTGTGCTTACTAATCTGTAATGAACAACTGTAATTGTGAAATTTAATTGGATAAAACCTATGTTTCACTACAGAGGAGTTGGTGAGCACAGGTAAGTATGTATCTTCCTTACTGGGTACACTGCCCCTGTCAGGTATTGTAAATTTGAAAAGAGGCTTTGATTCGTTAGCAAAGTGCTTTGGGGTTAGAAAAGAGATGGCTGCCAGCTATGCCTAGAAGCAGAATCTCTGATGTGGTGAGAAAAAAAAAAAGTGCAATTGTTCACTACAGATTACTTAGCAAGCACAAGTAAGGCTGGCTTATCTTGCTTGTTGAGTAATCTGACACTGTCCTCACCTTCCGCAAATGGGGGCTTTTGAGGGTACTAGCCAGGGTACTAGAGGTAATAGCGGTTGTATAAGAAAGTGCAAGGGCCTTGAGACCCTCGGGTTTGGGTTTAGTCTCAGTACTATTTATTAGTGTCTTTAGGCTCAGTATTCTCACATGTAAAATGGGGATAACTCTATTCAAGATTAGTGGGACAGTTAGTGAGGTCATGTATGCAAGCTGTCTGGCCCACTATCCTCCCATGGAATTTCAATTCATGTTTTTTTTTCCAAATGATCCTTTTAACCCTTAAGTATTCTCCACAACCTGCTCTGATTAAAAGACCTGAGGGGATATAATTATCTAACTGTTTGATTTTTAGTTCTTATATTGCACATTTGTAATTGTGGCACTGTAGAATCAGCACTGGACTTCTAACCACAAGGTTGGCAGTTCAAACTCACCAGCTGCTCCTTGGACACCCTATACAGGGTTGCTATGAGTTGAAGTCGACTCAACAGCTCTTAACAGCAACATCAACAAAGGTATAAATTACTTAGAAACCATAATCTTTGTTTTCATAATCTAATCTATAGTACACAGATGCTAAACACAATGGAAACAAGGTATGTCATTTGCTCCTTCCATCTTGCCTTACTAGCTGTAATCAATGAGCTGCCCACCTCGCTGTGCCTCTGTTGCTTTGCCTCAGAGCCACCTCCATTTTTTTCCTTTATACTTTCATTTTATCATGATGCCCAAACGAGGGAAGGATTGCAACTTTTCACTTCATCACCTATATCAACATTGATTTACAGGCAGCGCTGCTTGCCAAAAATGAATGTTATGATTTTAAAAAGCACATTAATTAGCATTTTGCTTTTAATGAGCTATTGGTTATAAGCCTTATTAATCAAGTCACAAAATGGTTATCTCAGGTCTACAATGAGCAAATTAGCTGATTCAAAACTAGTTGAAAAGTTTCTGATCTTAAAATTTTGACAATGTGCGGCAAATACTTCAAAAGCTAGAGAGAATATAAAATGCGGGTCACAAAATAAAAAAGAGGGACTTAGACTTTGAAGTCTATATATTTAATGGTTATTTCTCTCAAACTACTAAGAATTATTAGCAGTTTAAGACAATGACAGAGTGCACTTCTTATAAGATTGTACAAATATTAAGATTACTAGTAAGAAAAAGTATTTGAAAAGCCAGAGCAATTCCTCTTTTTATACAACATTGAATGTGATTATTCAGTGGTAATTATCCTTATATTTTAAGTGTTCACAATAGGAGTTTAATTAATTAATGATATGCTTTTTAATTTTTTATAAATGATCCAACCTGAGTGCCGGGAATACACTTCTTATATGCTCTAGGTAAGGCCTGTATTTGTGACAGTACCATAGAAGCTACACTAAGTTGATTATTACAGTTCTCTCTATATACATAAAAGTCCTGGTGTAGCACCATAGGATAAGCACCCGACCTCAAGGTCAGTTTGAACTGCAAGATCAGTGGTTCAGACTCAGCAACTGCCCCTCGGAAACCTGATACAGGGCCGCTATGAGTCAGAACTACTCAACGGCACACAACAACAACAACATATGTACATTAGGAACCCTGGTGGAACAGTCGGTTAAGTGTTAGGATGCTAACCAAAAGGTCAGCAGTTGGAACCCACCAGACGTTTTGTGGGAGAAACATGAAGCAGACTGCTTCTGTAATGATTTACAGCCTCAGAAACCCAATGGGACAATTCTGCTCTGTCTTAGAGGGTTGCTATGAGTCTGAATAAATCAACGGCAGTGTGTTTTAGAGGTTATATATAAATGAAATGTGTCATTTACAATCGTGCACATTCTACGCTGCAGGATAACACACTGGACCGAAAGGTTGGTTTGAACCTTGTAGTCGGCAGTTCCAGCTCACCAACTGCTTCTTGGAAGCCCTATACAGGGCCACTGTGAAGCCCTATACAGGGCCCTATACAGGGCCCTATACAGGGCCACAAACTCGATGGCATTTTACAGCAAGAAAACAATGCCTAATGAAAGAATAATACAAGTATCCATATACATTTAATATATAAAGTTGTAACTAATACAGTGTGATTTTTTTCTTAAATATTTTATTGTGAATTATGTGATAGTTTACATGGGAGAACCTTAGCTTTACATTCATTCTATTGTATATCGTCTCATTGCCATGGTTACAATCCCCTCCATGCATCATCAACCAACCAAAGGGTATACCCTGCAAGCCTGCGCCCTACACACCCTCGGTCTTCAGCACACAGCCCCTCTCCCTCTCTGGATCTAAAGTCCCCAGCTGCTCCATCTCTCCACATCATCGTCTCTGCCTCCATCTCAGGCATCACTGCTTCTCTGGGTAGGGTCCTGCTCTCCACTCTTCTCCATTGATGCTCCTAGGGACCTCCGCTCCTAGACTGGAAAGTTAATCACTCCCCTCCTTGCTATAAAACATCTACCTTTACATTTCCAACCCTCACGATCAGTCCTGATAACAATTATTCACTATTGTAACACAGGAGACCTGTCTGCATTTCATTTCATCAGCCCCACCTAGACAGATTGGATACTACTCACTGGAGATTCTACCTTCCTCCATGGCCTCTGGATCTAGGTTCCCTCTTGAAAGCTTGTAAGCCAGTCAGTTCTTGCCTTTGTAGCCACCCCCCCACCCCCATTTTGGGTAGTCAATGTCCAAATTGCCCAACCCTGTCTACTCCGTGTGTAAAGGGGGTGGGAATGTTTCTTGCTGTAAGAATGTGTTCCCTCTTTTGAGCTACTGCTTCTATAGGTGTAGGTCAAGTTCATCAAATTGTATCAGAATACTTTTTTTTCCCTCTTCTTTCTTCTTCTGGTTGAGCTCTGGTCATCCAGTCATTGAAGCCAGGTCAAGTGGGTATTATCTGCAAGTGTGGGTGTTCTTGTGTGTATGCACTCTCTTCTTACCAGCTGGATGCTTCACCCTCCTCTCTAGTCCTCTATGGCTATGTCAGTGACTCTGGGCCCCAGAGTCCCCAGGTCTTGCCACACTGCTTGCCAACCAGGTCTTCACCCGGGTTCACAGAAGTCTATTGAACATTATAGGGCTTAGCTTGCCACTTAATTGCTGTTTTTCCTTCACTTCCCCTTATTGGTGTCGAGCATGGTCACCAATCACAGCATGTATTCCCATTGAGTCTTAGTCTTGGAAGGGGGTTTGCACTGAGGGGACCCGACCACTTGCCTTGATGTTTCCTGGGCAAGCAACTTGCTTGTTCTTGTAGTAACAGTCGGTCTGCCTATGTTGTTTTTTTCCTGTAGGTCTTTCTTTCAAGAAGTATCTTCTGTTCTACAGTGTGATGTTTTATATTATGACTAGAGAGCTAATTCAAGGTAGAGCTATTGACTGTTCACTTTTAGGTTTGCCTGTAAGATTGAAAAATGGAATGGAGAAATGCCTACTTGTATATGCTTTTATTTTAAAAAAAGTTATTTAAGAAATTGAAATAATAAAGAGATCTATTATACAAGTCAACACTGCAGGAATTAGACCAATGGTTTCAAAATATATTCCAGTTGGTAAAAATGAATTTATTTAAGAGCTGTTGCCAAAGACCCGTAAAAACATATAGTGCCTTTTCATTTTTTGCTTTACATGCTTTGAGATGGTTTTCAGCTTTTATTCCCAACTCACCTTTAAGTTCTTTCTTCTCTTGTGAATTTTCTACTCTATGTAACTATTTACTGTTCTGTGATCCTCAAACAATATTTCTCACACTCCCTTGTCAGCTAATTTTTTGTGGTCATTGTTGTTAAGTGCCTTGGAGTTGATTCTGCTCTTAGCAACCCTGTACAGGGTTTCTGAGGACCTGCGGGTGGGTTTCTTTTAGGATCTGCTGGTGGGGTGAACTGTTGGGAGATGGGTAGTTTGGAGGAGATTGGGAGGTCTCTGGTTTTCGGAGAATTTCTGACTGTGAAGTAATGGCAACAGCACATTAAGCCTGGCACATAGCAGTGGAGCTGTCAGCAGCAAGTTACTGGGCTTCTTGTCAACCAACTAGGACAGACAGGCACAACTCGTAGCACAGCCTTGGATTCTGGGTAATGGTTCAGCTCTTCTGGCCCAGGGGCAGTAGTAGTTGTCTACAGTTAATAATCTTTGAGTAAGTACCCTTACCTTGTGCAGTTGGCATCCCACACCCTTCTTCTATGGTGTAACCATTTCTACTATATAGCATTTTTTCTTTTGGAAATAACTGAAGTGGTTCCGGTGTGGCACTGTAGGGTGAGCCCTGGACTGCCAACTTTAAGGTTGGCAGTTCAAATTCACTAGAAGCTCCTTGGAAACCCTTGAGTTGCCTTGAGTCAGAACTAACTTGGTAACACCTAACACCAACAGAGTGATCTTGTTCCTCATGAGGTGCTAATGAACTTTTTTCAACTCTACATTTAAGGATACCATTTATTACCTGTGCCATATCCAAATCCTAGTACTTTAATGTGCTCTGTGAACTTCACTGCAAGTTATTGTTGTTGTCGTTGTTGTGTGTCATTGAGTTGGTTCCCACTCATAGTGACCCTATGTAGGGTTGGCAAAGATTGGCTGGTGGGTTTGAACTGCCATCATTGTAGTTAGCGGTCCAGTGCTGATCCTACAATACCACACCAAGTACCTCAGGTAACAGATTTTAATCATGATATATGAAACTGTACAGTTAGGGCATGAGGCGTCATCCAGAGCCTTCTTTAGGGAAACCAATATGATGAGTTGGAGTGGAAAAAAATATTAGCCCAAGATAAAAATAATGGTGTAGCTGCCATCCAAAGTTTACTTTATTTAATATTCTACTATGGAGAATATGCGGAGTCCTGGTGTGGCGCTGTGGGTTAATGCGCCAGACTGCAAAGCCGTTTGAACTGCAAGGTCGGCGGTTCAAGCTCACCAGCTGCTCCTCGGAAACCCTATCCAGGGTTGGAACCGAGTCGACGGCACTTCACAACAACAACAGGGAGTCTTGGTGTGGTGCTGTAGGATAAGCACTTGACTACAAGGTCAGTGGTTCAAAATCACCAGCCACTCCTTGTGTTGCATGAAGATGAGGCCGCAATGGGAGAAAGAATCACCCGATCACCAACGATATCAGAGGAAGAGACTTTTATTGCCCGCGGAGCAATAGAACGTCCCAAAGAAACCAAACTTCCCGAAGCAGCTTTTGCATTTACTTTATATAGGATTACACAGGACTGAAAATGTGAATGGGGAGACCACCGTGCCACTTTCTCATTGGGGGGTTCCTAGATAACGCCGTTTTCACAAAAGCGGAAGATGCCGTTTGTACCTTCTGTTGTAATCTGAGCTGTAAATTCCAAGAAACCGTAACTTTCCATGGTAATTAGAACTTGGGGCTAGGCCTTAAAGTCACATGAGTACGGGGCTTCCTCCTTCACTAGGAAACCCTATACAGGGTTGCTATAGGTTGGAACGAGAGATATCATTGCTGATGTCCGATGGATCTTGGCTGAAAGCAGAGAATATCAGAAGGATGTTTACCTGTGCTTTATTGACTACGCAAAGGCTTTCGATTGTGTGGATAATGCAAACTATGGACAACATTGAGAAGTTTGAGTATTCCAGAACACTTAATTGTACTTCTGAGAAATCTGTACCTGGACCAAGAAGCAGTTGTTCAAACAGAGCATGGGAACACTGAATGTTTTAAAATTGGGAAAGGTGTGAGACAGGGTTGTATTCTTTCACCATACTTATTCAACCTGTATGCTGAGCAAATAATACGAGAAGCTGGGTTCTATGAAGAAAAACGTGGCATCAGGATTGGAGGAAGACTCATTAACAACCTGCAATATGCAGATGATACAACCTTGATCGCTGAAAGTGAAGAGGACTTGAAACATTTACTTATGAAGATTAAAGAGCACAGCCTTCGATATGGATTACATCTCAATGTTAAGAAAACAAAAATCCTCACCACTGGACCAATAAACAACATTCTTATCAATGGAGAAAAGATTGAAGTTGTCAAGGACTTCATTCTTCTTGGATCAACTATCAACACTCGCGGAAGTAGCAGTCAAGAGATCAGACGACGTATTGCACTGGGCAAATCTGCTGCACAGGAACTTTTTTAAGTGTTGAAGAGCAGAGATGTCAGCTTGAGGACTAGGGTGCGCCTGACCCAGGCCATTGTGTTTTCAATAGCCTCATATGGATGCGAAAGCTGGACAGTGAATAAGGAGGATCGTAGAAGAATTGATGCCTTTGAGTTGTGGTGTTGGAGGAGAATACTGAAAGTGCCATGGACTGCCAAAAGAACCAATAGATCTGTTTTGGAAGAAGTGCAGCCAGAGTGCTCCTTGGAGGCCAGGATGGCTAAGCTTCGTATCTCCTACTTTGGACAGATTGTCCGGAGGAAACAATCGCTGGAGAAGGATGTCATGCTGGGTAGGGTGGAGGGTCAGAGAAAAAGAGGAAGACCCCCAACAAGATGGATCAGCCAGGTGGCATCATTGATGGACTCAAGTGTGGCAGTGGTAGTGAGGTTGGCCCAGGATCGAACATTGTTTCGTTCTGCTGTGCATGGGGTCGCTATGAGTCGGTTCCGACTCGATGGCACCTGACAACAACAACAACAATAGGTTGGAACTGACGAGATAATATGTTGGAAGATATGGAAGGCGTCTCAGGAATGTCTAGGAATGCACACACATCAGTAACTGGTTCTAGCCCATCTTACACTTACCTGCTTTATGAATCCTGTAAGCTACGGCCTTGAAAACGAACTGAGCATGAGGGTCTGGTTTATGACAGATACTTGCAAGAAAATAAGTAGTCAGAAGGCTATACAGTTATTTTCTTGTTTGTTTGTTCCTGGGTTAATAATGGGATCTAAGATTGCCATGGTAGGATAAGCACTGGACAGCAAGGTTGGTTTGAACCACCAGATCAGCGGATCAAACTCACCAGCCCCTCCTTGGAAACCCTATATAGGGTCACTATGAATCAGAACTGACTGAATAGCACTCAACAAGAAGATTGCTATGTGTCTGAGCTAACTCGATGGCATCTAACAACAGTACAAGATTTAATAAGCAAGATAGCCTCCTTTTTGCATCTTATTTTCCAGTGTAAAATGTTAATCTTACTTTAAAAGAAGAATTAATCTTTACTGTTAACAGTTTACCAAAAATTCACACCAGTAGCACCTTTGCCCAACAAATATTTACATAATTGCAAATTCTTCTCTCTTTCACTCTTGTTATTGAAAGTGAGCAAAACAGAGTAAACCAGTGCTAATATGATTGGAACTGGTAGATATGGTTTATGAAGATCACCTAGAGACCAAGGATTTGTTTGACTATCTGAGGTGAACGGCAGAGGTTCATCATATAAATGTGTTTTTAGACAATGCTTTGTCCTTCCACAAGAGAAAAGGAAATGGGGACATGGGTAACAAGGGAAAAAATTTGGAGTGTTACTACCATGCTTCAGATACCTGTGGATACCAATGCTGCATGTCTAGGGGCTGCTCATTCCCTGCTCAAAAGTAGCCATCTTATTTTCAAGTTCTATCTCCAGTACAGTCTCTCTGTCGTCTTATCAGGCCTTGGTCAGCCACAGGTCTGCCAGTATTTGCACCAGCTTTACTCGACTAAAAAGAAAACTGCCATGTATGTTGGTCGTTTATTGCTGGGCCCGACTTTATGGATGAGTAGAACTGGGTGTTTGACCTAGCTATAATCCCTGCTTATGGATTAAAGGAGATTTGGGCTGGAGTTGAAATATTCTGATGCTAATCAAATAAAGCTATGCTGTAGGGCTTTCCGTGTTCCAACATGGCACTTGCCCCGTCATCATCGGCAGAAGAATTTTGGTGTTGTTTTCCCATTTTTGTCTTCCTCATACAAACTTTTTGAGCCTTCCCTTTAATTTTTCTTCCTGTCACAACACTATCTCCTTCTGAACCGTTAAACCCAGGAATAAACTCATCCTAACAATTCTCCAATCTGCAACACCTCTAATGCTAATTTTCTTTCTTAAAATCAAAGACCTTTTTTCTTCTTTAGCTTCACATTGATGCCCGCTTTCCCAATATTCACTCCAGAACAAGATGCTCTTGATGCTGTAACTTGCATCTGTGAAGTCCAGTCGGCAAAGCCCTTCATCACCTGCCTTGTACAAACTTGACATGCAGTGTCGTAGGTAAGCTCAGATTTGCTTTGTGAATGAGGCAATGGAAAAATCACTCCTCTTTGCCTCTGACTGCATCTCTAAAGCCATACACTTCACTGGCCTCATTCTTCAATAGGAATATCATGAGGGCTTCCTATGTGTGGGGCAATGAACTAGATACTAGGAATTCAGAAACTAAGGCATAGTCCTCAGTCCTCAAGGCTAGTCAGGGAAGATAAATAAAACTAAATTACAAATTTGATGCTAGAGATTTACATAGAAATGATTGGTCTTTAGGTGGGATGAGGACAGTGACTCTCTGGTGTTCCTTCTGTTCACTGACATCAATCAATATGATTCATTGTAAACAATGAAGAGAGATGGACTTCATATCTGTCTCAACCTGATTGGCAAGAGGAGATGGAACGTATTATGGGATGATGGAAAGGGTTTAGGACTTGGGAAAGGAGCAGAAAACTTTAACTCTGATCTCTTCAACTTAATTACGTGAAATCACACGAGAGTCCATTATTTCAACTGTAAAATAGGAATGATAATTATTGTTACCCATCTATTTCACAAGAGTGTGTTGAGGAGCAAATGAGATATGGTATTTGAATGTAGCTATGTTATTTGAATGTAATATGTATGCTGGGGAAGCACAGTGGCTCTGTAGGATAAGCTCTGGACTATGAATCACAAGATTGGCAGTTCAAGCCCACCAGGCACTCTGAGGGAGAAAGATGAGACTTCCTGCTCCCTCAAATATTTATAGCCTCAGAAACCCTATACAGGGTCGCTATGAGTCAGAACTGATTTGACGGCACTTGAGTTCAGCAACATGTACAATGTAAAGTGCTAGAAAATGTAGGTTATACAGGCTGTTCATAATAAAATGGCACATTGACTGGAGACAGGAATGTATCAGCCAAAACTCACACCAGGGCATCTCACTGGCAGAATATATACGACACCCAGAATCCCAATCACTGCAGAGCTAAGAAATTCTATTGATAACTTTCCATCTTCTATAAGAATGGGGTGAAAATAGAAACTGGTGCCCACAGCCTGTAGATTCAGCTTAGGAGGCTGATGTCTAATACAGCTCATAGACAGATGGATTTTGTATAGATTGGAAAAGGACAGATCATCCTGAAGTTTTCAAACACAAAAGGCGGAAAGAATGGCTGTGGCTTATGGACAACAATGAAAATGGATGTATCATTAACACCTGGTGAGTGGCAGCAAGAGTGTGAAAATCTGCTCTGAAACTGAGAGCTGTACAGGCATGTTTTAGCATGGAACAGTTTCCATGGAGAAGGACAAATTCCCTAAAGTAGGCAGGGCTTGTGAAAATATTTCTTCCCTTTAACCGTTGAGGTACTTCCTGGGGTAGAGAACTTTGATTCACTCAGCTCTAGTGGCATTCTTTCCATAGGAGATTCCAGTTCAACAAGCTCACATCAAACCTTTGCCCTGTGGACATCTGGGTAGTTTGATTGAGCCTCTTGTCACTGGAGTAAATAATGAAAGTGAGAGCTGACAGCTTCCCGAACTGACTGATTGATTCTGAAACGGCTGCTGCAGAAGATTACAAGGGCTGTTTAGAAACAGGGAAGTATCATCATACAGGGGGCCTAACCATAGACCTTTGTTCTATTCACAGCTCATGGACAGATGGCTTTGGTGTAGATTGGAAAAGGACAGGTCTTTTTAACTGCCTACCACCTTTTCTAGAGTTCTGATGTGGCACTGTAGGAGAAGCACTGGACCGCAAGGTTGGTTTGAACCGCAAGGACAGAGGTTCAAATTCACCAATCTCTCCTCTGAAACCCTGTACAGGGTCGCTATGTTGGAACCAACTCAATGACACTTAACAACAACAACACCTTTATAAAGGAGTCCTTGTGGTACAATCGTTAAGTGCTCTGCTGCTGACTGAAAAATCTTCAGTTCAAACCCACTACCAGTCATATACAGGGCTCATGAGAGTCTGTGGGATTCATGGTGATTTTCTCTTAGAAATCACCTTTAACAATGGTAGAATTCTGTTCCCTAATAATAAACATTACTTTTTCTAAAGGTGACCTGATGCAGTGCTGTAGGATAAGCACTAGACTGCAAACTGCAAGGTTGGCGGTTCAAACCCACCAGCTGCTTTTCAGAAACCCTACACAGGGTTGTTATGAATTAGAACAGACTCGATGGCACTTAACAACACTTTTCTAGAAGTCAATGGGAAATAGTTATTAGAGAAGCTTGAATCAATATACGCATTTCTTTCTGTTGGTGAGACAAAGGTGACATTTCTTAACTTCCAGAGCATGAATAAAGAAGAACTACCATCCTAAATGTGAAACAAATTATGTATAAATCTCTATCACTAAGCTGGCATTCCTCGGAGCACAATTACAGACAAATGTCAGAAAGTAGGTGCTTGTGTTTAAAGTGTCACCGTCCTCTGAGAATGCCCAAATGTCCGCGGGGCTCTGGCGTTTGATCAGAGCACACATGACATTCTATTTCATTCTGGAAGAAAAGAACAGGTAGCAATGCCATGTCTAAAGAACTGACCAACTGGAGGAATAAGAAAAAGGCTGTTTCTAGGTTTGGGTTTTCTTTTCCACCCCCCCTCTGTTCTTAGTATCTGCCTCCCTATTTTCAAAACCAAGAAAGGGAAAAATGATCAGTTAATGGCCTTAGTCAAATTGGCTTTTATTTACAATTTCATTTCACTCACCTCTTGGGAGAATAGCATAGGACTGGACAATGTTTTGTTCTGTTGTCCAGAGGGTTGCTTTGAGTCAGAACCAACTCAACAGCACCTAACAATAAAAGCTTATGGAATGAGATAATTCAGAATTAGAGGCTAATCCATATTTATCTGTTTATTCTCCATGACACATTCTTTGTGAGCCTCTGTTTCCCATGTGATCCCTGTAATGTGCTATGTATAAGGCACGGTTTTAAAACATTATCAACTCAAACTCGAAAGGGCTAAGATAGAGCTGTTCATTTTCATGACTGTCTCCATACCTGGCCCAGGACACTTGTAGGTACTAATAGCTCTACAGATAGTGATTCATTGAAACCTTGTCAAAACTGTGTATTCCACATTGTACAGAATAGGCAATTGAGACAAAAAGAATTTGTGTTTGGCTAATCCTACACAGGTGGTGGTTGTGTTCTGTGAAGTTGATACCCACTCCCAGAGAACACTGTATGGTGTTTCCGAGGTTGTAAATCTTTGCAGGAGCAGAAAGCCTCATCTTTCTCCCACAGAGTGCCTGGTGGGCTCCAACTGCTGATCTTGCGGTTAGCATCCCAACACGCAACCCACTTTCGGGGTTCCTTTCTTACACAGGTTGTTGTTGTTAAGTGCTGTCGAGTTTGTTCTGACTCATAGCGACACTTTATAGGGTTTCCGAGGAGTGACTGGTGGGTTTGAACCACTGACCTTGTGGTTAAGTAGTCCAGTGCTTACCCTACAGCAACACACTAGGACTCCACACAGGTAGTGAGATCAAATCAATATCTGAATCTAGACACACTAGCCCCAGAGTCCACCCTTTTAACCATCCCAGCTCTCAACACAATCTCCTACACAAACACTTTTTGTAATAGTCTTCATTGATGTGCTCTCTTAACACTGATTTTTTTTTTAGGTGTTACTCTCTGCTCTTTCATTCTAACTCTCATTTCCTCTTCTAGCTACTGGTGTGTCTTTTCTGTGTAACCTATACTTCCCAAGCAGGACACTTCCTACCCATCAGTTTCGAGTCCAGCTCACAGTGAGGTTCTGTCCACTCATTCCCCTGTTGATATTTTCTCAGCTTCCAGTAAGTTTGAGAAACCCCATATCTTTGCCAATACTTTACAAATTGAAGACAATTCCTCCCTGTAAGCATAGAATTCTCCTGGTCTTCCCATCCTGATGCATGATCATGTGTTAGACCTTGACAATGAAATACTTCATTTTAGAGCGTATGCTCATTTATTTCTGCTGTATTTTCTGTGTTTGTGTTAATATTCGTAATTCATTCTAAACACCCCATGGAGTGTTGTTAATAGATATTTTCAATGGCAATGACATTAGTTATTGATGATGATAACACTCAATTGAGATATGAGAAGGTGATATTTTGTTGTTCCTGTTGAAATAAAGCAAGATGATTTACTGGTTGTCTTTTTCTTGTTTTCTCTATTCTCCATTATTGTGAGTCTATACTTATAATCAAGGAGCTCTGGTAGCGTAGTGGTTACGAATTGGGCTGCAAACCGCAAAGTCAGCAGTTCGAAACTACCAGCTGCTCCGTGGGAGAAAGATGAGGCTTTCTGCTCCCGTAAAGATTTAAAAACCTCAGAAACCCTGTACAGGGTCGCTATGAGTCAGAACCGACTCCACAACACATAACAACAACAACATATTTATAATCAGGGTTGGATTACCCAATAAGCAAAGTAATATGGGCTTACTTGTGTTGACTCTAGTGAACAATAGGTGTTTTCTCACCATAGTAAAGATTCTGATTCTAGATATTGCTAGAATCTATCCTAATGGTGTAGTGCCTTCCTATAGAATCAAAGCCTCTTTTCAGATTTATACTACCTGACAGGACAAAAGGCTTCCGTAAGCAAGGTAAGCATGTGTACCACTTCAAAGCTGTGGTGAAACCCATGTGAAATTGTTCACTACAGATTAGTCAGTAAGCACAAATTACCTTGTTTATTGGGTAATCTACTCCTGCTTATAATAGTTTAATATTTAGAGTATGCAAAGCACAGTTCTGAAATTATTTCACTTAATCCTACCAGGGTTGTTGCTTTTGTTAAGTGTTGTCGGTTTCAATTTATAGTGATCCTTTATAGGGTTTCTGAGGCTGCATCTTTGTGGATGCTGAGAGCCTCATTTTCCTCCCATGGAGCAGCTGGTGGGCTCAAACCATCCCGCGCTTATCCTACATAGTGCTTCCTTACTCCCAGGATGGGGTGGATGTTAGTGCCCTCATGAAGAGACAGATAGTAGAATAACTTGTTCTAGTTCATATGAGGAATCTTGGTGTGGCACTGTATGATAATCTCAGGATTGGCAGTCCAAATCTGCCAGCTTCTTGGAAACCGTATAGAGGATAATTATGAGTTGGAACCCACTTGAAGGCACCTTACAATGATAGCAACAGCTCTTGGAAACCGTATAGAGGATAATTATGAGTTGGAACCCACTTGAAGGCACCTTACAATGATAGCAACAGCTCATATATAGCAAGTCAGCATTCAAACACATGTTACTATGGATTGAATTGTGTCCCTGAAAAATATATAAATCTTAATCTCTATGCCTGTGATTATAAATCCCATTTTGGGGAATAGATTGTCTTTGTTATGTTATGAAGCTGGGTTAATACAGGGTGTTTTTCAAGTCAATTGCTTGGACTTTCAGCCTCATAAACAGTGAGAAACTAACTTTTGTTCTTTAAAACCACCCACCTGTGTGATTTCTGTTATAGCAGCACTAGATAACTAAGACAAATTTTGGTACCAGGAGTAGGGTGCTACTCTAACAGTTACCTAAAATTTGGAAACAATTTTGGAATTGGGTAATTGGCAGAGACTGGATGAGTTTTAAGATGTCTAATGGGAGTCCTGGTGTGGTCCTGTGGGTTAATGCACTGGACTGCAAGGTCATTTGAACTACAAAATTGGTGGTTCAAGCTCACCAGCCACTCCTCAGAAACTCTATACAGGGTTGCTATGAGTTGGAACTGACTTAATGGCACTTAACAACAAGATTGACTTTGAATAATTATGAATGTCAAAGGCTTAGAAGGAAATGAGGAGAGCTATAGAGAAAATTTCTAATGTATTCTTGAATACATATGGCAGGAGCAACAGAATGTTGCTAGAAATGTGAATATTATAAATGTGATTCTGGTGAGACTTAGTGTAGTGGTTACCAACTTGGGCTAACCTCAAGGCTAGCCAGCCATTCAGCAGGAGAAAGATGAGGCTTTCTGCTCCCATAAAGAGTTACAGCCTCAGAAACCCTATACAAGGTCACCTTGAATTGGAACCTACTCCACAGCACACCACACCACTACCACTGGTGAGACTTTAAAAGAAAATGATGAACATGTGGTTGGACAATGGAGAAAGGGTGATGATTTTTATGCAGTGATAGAGTGTTTGTCTGAATTATGCTCAAATGTTTGGCGGCTGTTGTTGTGAAGTACTGTCGAGTTGGTTCTGACCCATAGCATCCTATATAGGGTTTCCAAGGAGCAGCTGGTGAGCTCGAACCACTGACCTTTCAGTTTAAATGGCTTTGCAGTCTGGGACAGTAACCCACAGCACCACACCAGGACTCAAATGTTTGGTAGAAGGTAGAATTTGTAAGTGGTGAACTTAGGTATCTGACTGAGGAGATTTCTAAGCAAAATCTTAAGGGGACCATGTAGTTTCTACTTTATGCTTACTTTTAGTAAAATATGAGAGGAAAGAGATGGACTTAAAAAATGAACTGGGAAAAATGTAAACTGAACTTTAAGATTTGGAAAATTCTGTTATAGAAACTTAGGATATCTGTCCTACAGTTTATATCAAGCATGTGACTAAGCAATCTTTTGTTAAAGAGATCAGCTTAAACTGACTGGGACAGAGGACGAATGAAAGGAGATAACATTGTCTGTCTCATGGGATTCTACAAACTAGAAACAGGCCAGTGGTGCTCCATCTCTTGTCCTCCAAGAAAAGGAAAGAACCATTTCTGCAGCAGTAGAACTGCTAACGGACCATGAGCAGCAGAATACCTTGGTCTCAAAGGGTAAAGCCATGGCCTGCTATGTTTCAATGAGTCAGATTGTCACCAACCCAGTAACTTCCTTAGTTTAGTCATGAAGTTGATGCTGCTGCCCAAAGCAGAGGGGATGGGGCTACCATCCCCAAGGGGCAGAAAAATGGGTCTGCTCAAAGCCAAGGGAACAGAGCTGAGGCTTAGGGGGCCTTCACCCAGAATCCAGAAAACATGACCAACACCCATTGCCTAGATGGTCTCAGAGAATAGAGAATTGTTGTCAAGTCTGATGTGAATTGTTCTGTTGAGATTTTTACTTGCTTGGTGTCTGTTATCACTTCTTTACCTTCCATTTCTCCCATTTGTAATGGAAATGCCTACCTTGTACCTGGTCCACCATTGTACTTCCAAAACAGATGACTACTAGTCTAGATTCCACAGGTTCTCAAATGAAGAGGAATTTTGTCCTAGTATGGAATATGCCTAAATTCTCCCTCATTCTTGATGTAGATGATTCAGATTTAAATTAAGATTAGAATTTGATTTGCTTCTAAAGACCTTCAGAGAGATCTGTTTTGGGATTTAGTTCAATTCAGTTGGGAAAAATTTTTAAATGTTTATTATAAAAAGGCATTATGATAGGCCTGATGTGAATGAAAAGATGATAAAGTTATGACCTCACATAACTTGTGGCTCCTGAATAGAGATTATAGAGAGTAGAATGGAAAATATGATACAAATACATAAAATATTACAGTAAATCCCTGGGTTAAGAATGTTCAATTTGCAGAGCACTTGTATTTAAGAACAGACTGCCATAAAGGGTACTGTGTTAGAAAATTGAGTTAAATACAATGGTTTGTGATAACAAATGCTCGCACTATTTTGTGACATTCCCGAAAACCTTGAGTGGCTTCAGTGGTTCTCAGCTCAAGGAAGGAAAACAGCCTTTTAAAGTCATAACACATTGCCATTAACACTGTGATGAGTATATAATAATTTTGTATTTGGCTTAAATTTTCCTCTTACTTACCTTGTAACCATGACTCCAAAGCATAAATCTGATGCAAGTTCTGGTGATGCATTACAAAAAAGGAAAATTATCACAATAGAAAATAAAGTAGATATAATAAAAGGATCGGAAAGAGGTGAAATGCCATTGGTCACTAGGAAGGTGTTAGGCTACAAGTGGTCAACCGTCAGAACAATTTCAAAGGATAAATTGAGAATAATGGAGCATGTCAAAGGCTCTGCCTGATGAAAGTACAATTATTACCAAGAAGTGCAGTGGTTTAATTACTGAAATGAAAGACTATTGATAATTTGGTTAGATGTTCAAAATCAGCATAATATGCCTCTTAGCTTTGCACTAAAGTAAAGGCCTGAAGCCTTTTCAATGATTTTAAAGGTGCCATGCAGCAAATGAAAGTGATTGTAATGAAGCATTTGTTGCAAGTAGAAATTGGTTCAGTCATTTTAAAATGAGGGCAAATTTACATAATGTTAAAGTGCAAGGTGACAGTTCTGGTTGGTATTGGTAATCAGCTGCAGTTAGACATCACTGAAATTGCTGTCATAAAGTTATTTGACTACTATGCTGAAAAACTGACCAAGGAGGATCTCATGTAAGTAGACAGCAAATGATAGAATTTGAGTCAGAAGACTGGGACTCAAAAACTCCAGAACCAGGAAAGTTTCTCACAAGAGTTAACTAAAGCCTTTCATCTCATTGAAACAAGGATGGCAAAGTTAGAGGAACAAGTTCCTAATACAGATAGGTGTACCGAATTTTCCGGTGCAGTTACCAAAGGCCTCCCCTGCTACAAGGCCATTTATAGTGAGAAAGAGAAAAGCTCTGTACAAACCTTTCTTGATACTTCAAGAAATAGATCCCATTAATCAACCACGTTCCTCCCTATCAAGCAGTAGAATCAAACCCTGACTCTCCAGCACCAGACTCATCATCTTCAACAGTTGTTGTTAAAGTGCATTGAGTCAGTTCCGACCCATAGCGACCCTGTATAGGGTTTCCAAGGAGCAGCTGGTGAGCTTGAACCGCCGACCTTGAAGTTCATATGGCTTTGCAGTCTGGCGCATTAACCCACAGTGCCAGATTTTCATCTTCTCCTAAGTTTTAATTTGATAATTTTGTATGGCCCGCAAATGGTGTTATAAATTTTGGCAGAAAAAAGGTTTCCTGCCACCTTGCAAAGGGTCAGGATGAATTGGAATCGACTCAGTGGCAGTGAGGTTTGGTTTGGGGTATACCTGCAGTTACTATCAGTTCGGTGGTAGTGGGTATGTATGGGGATACCTACACAAATACACACCTGCACAGTTCCTCTCTCTTCTTCTGTACAGTACTGTATTATTATTGAATTATTATGTTTTGTATTATTATTAAAGGAGCTCTGGTAACCTAGTGGTTACGAGTTGGGCTGCTAATCAAGGTTAACCGTTCGAAATTACCAGCCGTTCTGTGGGAGAAAGATTAGGCTTTCTGGTCCTGAAAAGATTTACAGCCTCAGAAACCCTATAAGGGTTGCTATGAGTCGGAACCGACTCCACAGCACATCATCACCACCTCCTCCACCACCACTGTATTATTAAGGAGTCCTGGTAACATGGGGGTTATGAGTGGTGCTACTTACTTCAAAGTCAACAGTTCCAATCTACCAGCTGTTCAGCAGGAGAAAGACGAGGCATTCTGCTCTCATAAAGATTTACAGCATCGGAAACCCTGCGCAGGGTTACTACGAGTTGGAACCGACTTGACAACACATGTTTTAGTGTCTTTGGAAGTATTTCTTACATATTATATATGCATTGTTGTTGTTGTTAGGTGCCACTGAGTTGGTTCCAAATCATAATGACTCCGTATATGGTTTCTAAGCCTGTAAATCTTTACGGGATCAAAAAATCTTAGCTTTCTCTTGAGAAGCTGCTGGTGAATTCTGACCTTGCTGTTAGCAGTCCATTGCTTATCTTACAGTGTCACCAGTGTTCCTTATATGCATTGTTGTTACCATTGTTCGGTGCCATCTAGTTGAAGAAGTTTGTAGAATTCTTCAATTTCGTCATGGCTGCCTTTAGCGGTTGGTTCATAATAGTGGTATTAACTAGTCTTCCTTGTTGTTGTTGTTAAGTGCCATAGAGTCAGTGCTGACTTACAGTGATCCTGAATAGGGTTTCTGAGGAATGACCAGTGGTTTTGAACCACCAACCTTGTGGTTAGCAGTCAAGTGCTTTATCAATGGGGTCTCTGCTCTCTTATAGCCTACATTTAGAAGGGAAAGATCAACATTAATCAAATAATTCTACCAATGAGTGGATAGCTATGTGTTTTAAAGAAAGTGGATGGTTATGTGTTTTAAAGAAAGACACATTGTTCTATAAGAGCCTTTACAGAAGAACTTGATATGTCAAGGAGGGCTCTACTGAGGAACTAACACTTATCTAAGACCTGAAAGAAGAGCAGGAAATTAACCAGATAAGAGGGTGAGGAAAAAGCTTTCTGGACGCATGAACAGTTTATGTAAAAGGACTAGTCACTGGTTCCATTGAACCATCCAAATGGAGACTAATTACTGAAATCTTAAAACTGTTATAGTTCTTTATGTTCTTCATGGAGACAAGACTGAAAGACTAGCATAAAAGTGTTAACAGTGAGTGCTTTGTTGTTTTTCTGTTTGATTTTACTTTCCGTTTTCTCCTCTCTTTTACAACTAACATAATATTTAAATTTTTTAAAAAAAACTTTTTATTGAGAATTTAATGAAGGTTTACAGAACAGATCGTCAGTTTTACATTCAACAAATCTTATACGTTGCTTCATTACAATGCTTACAATCCCCACCATGTACCGACAGTTAACAGTGGCATTGTAGTAGTATCAGCACTGCTCTGCGATCCCAAGGTCGGCAGTTCAAACTCACCAGCTGCTCCTTGGAAACCCTGTACAGGGTCGCTATGAGTTGGCATCAACTTGATGGCACTTAACAGCGTAGTGGTTACGAATCGGGCTGCGAACCTTAAGGTCAGTGGTTCGAAACTACCAGCCGCTCCGCGGGAGAAAGATGAGGCTTTCTACTCCCGTAAGGATTTACACCCTCGGAAACCCTGTACAGGGTCGCTATGGGTCGGAACCGACTCGACGGCACTTAACAACAACAACAACAAACAGCAACAACAGCATTCATTAACTCTTGTATGCCTCCCTGTGTCTTCCGGTACCTACCTTCTTTCCTCTACCAACTTCCCTCTTGTACATTGTCAGCCTCATCACCCATGTTAACATGTGTCTACCCTCTACCTCATGAATAATTTTCCATCCTCTTCATCCCTACAACCTTCATAGAATGTTTCTTTTATCAAGAAAACATTTTCTTAATTTTTACAACAGTAGTCTCATACAATATTTGTCTTTTGTGGTTTACAGTTTCACTGAGTATAACGGCCTTCAGGTTTATCCATGTTGTGAGGTTGTTTGCAGATTCATCATTATTCTTAAAAGTTTGTAGTATTACAATGTATATATGAACTAAAGTTTCCTTAACCATTCTTCTGTTGATGGGCTTTTTGACTGTTCCCATCCATTCTTCTACTGTCTCTTGACTGGTGCACTTAATCCATTTACGTTCTGTGTCATTACTGAAAGATGTGAATTGATTGCTTTCATTTTGCTGTGTGTTCTTTTGTTGTGCTAATGGTTTCTTTTGTTTCACATAGTTTTCTGTGCTGAGTTGATTTCGTTTGTGGGTTTTATTTTCATTGCCGATGTGTTAATGTTTACTAAGTCTTTCTGATTTTCCTCTTTTTTATTTTGATGTGAAGGTGTATTCATTTTTCTTTGAGGTTATGCTGAACTTAAAAAAAAAAAAAAATCCCTGTTTAAAACAGTCTGTTTTATCTTGAAATCTACTTGACTTCTTGCCATTTGGAAATTCTGTATCTACACTATTCCCTCTTTTTGCTTTGTAGTTGACTTCATTGTAAATTGGTATATCTGGTTTCCTATTTTTAGTCTTATAGCTTTATTTTACTTTACATACATGTCTGGATTGAGTTCTGTGTGGGGCTGTCATGTATGTTAATCTCAAGTTGTTGTATGCTGCTATTGGTTCTCAGTCTAACACCTGTTAATGTTTTTTGTAAAACTGATCTGGTAATTACAAGTCTTTCATTGCTGTTTATCAGAAAATATTGTAATTTCATGGTTGTATTTGAGGGACAGTTTTGCAGCATGTGATTCTTGGTTGGCTATATTTTTCTTTCATAATTTTGTATATGTTATCCTATTTTCTTCTTCCCTGTCTGCTTTCTGCTGAGAAATCAGAACTTACTCTTATTGGTTCTCCTTTGTAGGTATTTTTTGTTTTTCCTAAGCTGCTCGCAGGATTCTGTCTTGGTCTTTGATTTTAGGAAGTTTGGGTATGATAATGTATTGGTGATTTTCTTTTGGGATCTACCTTGTTTGGGGGATTGTTTAGCCTCTACTTTTGGACATACTGCTTTTTGATAGTTTTCTCTGTGCTTTTGATTTTCTATTCCTGTTCTGGGATGCCTTATCACCCTTAAGTTCTTTATACTGTCCCATAGAATGGGAAAAAAACCTTTTTCATTCTTTTTTTCTGACTGTTCTTCCAGCATGCTAATATTGAGAGATCTATCTACTCCCGTAAGGATTTACACCCTCGGAAACCCTGTACAGGGTCGCTATGGGTCGGAACAGACTCGAAGGCACTTAACAACAACAATCTTCAAGCTCACTAATTTGGGCTTCCATTGCTTTGAATCTACTCCTTTGCCCTTTCAATGTATTTTCCACTTCTGAAATCTTAGTATTAATCAATCATTTGGATTTCTAATGTAGGTTTTGTGTTGTTTCAAAATTTGCATTTATTTTGTCTGATTGTTCTTGTAGTGTTTTCCTGAATTAAAAAAATTTTTTTTTACTTTTCTTGAACTTTCTATTTATCTTTTGTTTATATTTAAATATCATTCTTTTGATTTTTTTTTAGTTTGTTCCATAACCATTTATTTCTCAGAAATGTTTTCTGACTTTGCATCTAATTCATTTGTTTGAGCCATTCTCTCTTGTTTCTTAACATGAGCTAAAATTTTCTGTTGTTTCCTGGACATTGTAGTGTTGACATATTTGTATTTAACCGATTATGGTATGTTGATGTGTTCTTAGGTTTTCATCAACTGTTTCCCAGGGGTATAAGTAGAGAATAGAAGTGTATGTGCCATTCCTTGTTCCCCATTCATGGGGTGGGTTTGGCTGGCATTGGCTGCTGTCTATCATTGATCAGTTGATATAGAAGCTGACATTAGCTTTTGCCCAGGGCATGACTGGACTGTTTGGGCAAGATTGCTGTCTCCTGGCAGTGGGAAAGAGGAGCCTCCCTACCACATACCATGAAAAAACAAAGCAGAATAAACAAACAAGTAACCAACAGTGCCTTTCTTTAAAATTCATGACTTTTTATTCCTGGAGAGAAAGGTCTGTTTTAGAGGTGGATGAAGATAGGAGCTGGTCACACCTCTGGTCACCATAGGAGTGTGGGGAACAAAAGAAATCACACCTTTTCCAGTGCCTGTGTGAACCTGCTCTGCCAGGCCAGTTTCTGTCACCAAAACTATTCATAAATGTTGAAGATGGTTGTGCCTCATCTGGCCAGCTGTTCACCAGTCAGTCTCCCTCTCTTGCTATCCCTTCTCTCAGCAAGCACTTCTCTAATCTTTCCTCTGAAGTTCAGGGTTCCAGGATTTTCATCTCATCTGTTTCAGTTGGTATCTCATCATCCTGCTATGGTGCTGTGTAATAATGTACTGGACCCCAAGGGTAGTTGGAACTGCAAGGTTGGTGGTTCAAATTCACCAGTTGCTCCTTGGAAGCCCTATACAGGGTCACTATGAGTTGGGACTGATTCAAAAGTACTTAACAACAACAACAACAGCAGCATCTTTATTGTAGACGGTCCATGTAGTGTGTCTGCCTAGTCTTCCATCTTGTCATAAGTCCCCCTAAAGTTAAAAATTATTAAAAAAATTTTTAAAGACTTTTATTAAATTGATAGCTTTATACAAACCTTCTTATGAGACTTCATTGTATTAATAAAAATCTTGATTGTTTGAGAAATTATTTTAGTTTTCATAAAATTACCTAACACTGGGAGGCATTTGGTCTGCTGGTTTCTGGGGCTTCCTTCCCAGGGCTTTATTGAAACTATAGCTCTTTAATAAGTAACAGACAAGATCATGAACCTTAGGAACACTTGGGGTAGTTTTGACGTCTTTTTCTTGGGTTCTTTCTCCTGTTCTCTCCATCAGCCCAAACAGTCACTTACATAGAGAAAATGGTAATATGTTTATGGAATCTACTAGAAGAAAAATGGCAGCTTGGTGGAGGTGGGAAACCAAAGCAATTCATTTATCATAGTGGCTTACTCTTTTACAAGTTCCTAAACTACCCGTACCCCTTTTGTGAGAATCTGTGGAGCATGGATTAGGGGTCCTCTGAGTGCTGCTTACAGTAGTGCATCACACACTTCATATCTTTGGATCTTAAATAAATATTTCAGTGGAATGCAGATAAATACTTAGAGTCCACTAATAAACGAGCCTTACCAAGTTTCAGGCACTCATTGGTATGCTGCTGTGCAGTTAGCTCTCAGCTGTTAGGTCTTAGCTCGAATGCATGAATCAATCACTCCTAGGTATAACGGGAATGTCCTGACGTGACAGCAGTGAATGAAAATGGGGAGGTCCCAGGAGAACAGTTCTGTATAACACAACTTGGGTTATAATGTTGTTGTTAAGTGCCTTTGAGTCCTTTCTTATTCATAGGGAACCACTAGAAAGTTTCTGAGGAGTGGGTTTGAACCACCAACCTTGTGGTTAGCAGTTCAGTGCTTATTCTACAGTGCTACACTAGGATTCCACAGTATAACAGTCTTGTTAAAACAGTCTTTGAGAGCTCTGTGCAGTACAACAGATTAAAGCACACTTATGTAGTGAGAGCTTTTCCTCCACTGTTAAATAGAACCACTTCCCTGAAATCCGCACCGTAGCTGACATTGGTATTGTGCTGGGGTTGGCTGAGATTGGGGCTGGCTTTTACAATGGGAAAGAACTTTATGCTTGAATAAATCTCTAAGAGCCCATGAAACATTTATTTGAGAGGGAAAAAAGAGTGGGCTCAGTTTACCTAAATTCATTCCTGTGTGTCCTTCATAAAAAGCACCAACATATAAGCCCTAAGTGTTTTCATGATTTCCCCAGGCACTTTGCTCTCTGGGGACCATTCTAAGGATCCCACAGGATATCCTAGGTTCTCTAGCACCTTGGGATCATCCATGAGATGCTGAGGGGGCCATACCGGGCAATGTGAGATGCTTCCACTCTTGCTAACATTAAACATCCCCAAGGGAAAATATATTCAGTTCCCTTTTCTACCAGCCCTACAAAGTTCCTGAGCCCTTCCTGCTCCATTACCTGGTTTCTAACCCCTCACCACCACCACCATCACCATCCTCCTGGTTGTGCCTGTTTTGAATTACTTCATTAAAAAGTTAAGTATCTGAAAAACAAACAAACAAAAACAAGAAAACAAATTGTGGAACATATCCCACTATTGTTCTACACACAGAACCAAGAGTAGATTGATATTTTATGTTTATGTAGCAGTTTACTGTTTTCCAGCACTTTGTCCTACATCATCTCTTATGTTCCTCACAATTAAGCTGTGAGGATGGTGAAAACAGACGTCATTATCTTCATTTGTGGAAAGAAAATGGAAACTTTAGGATGAAGGTCATTATGCTTAAATGGTACTTTCTCATCAGTGTTATTCTTGGTCAAACATTTTGAAATATTCCATCATGGATATGGAGTCCTGGTGTGGCGCTGTGGGTTAATGCGCCAGTCTGCAAAGCCGTTTGAACTGCAAGGTCAGCGGTTCAAGCTCACCAGCTGCTCCTCAGAAACCCTATACAGGGTCACTATGGGTTGGAACTGACTCGATGGCACTTCACCACAACAACATCATCGATACAAGTGTGAGGAGAAGAAAATGTTGCATAATAAGTTTATCAGGGTCTTGGAGAAAGACATAGCCAAGTGTAAATCTTGGTAGTGGCTTAACTTCTCTGAACCTATTTCCTTAACTTTAAAATAGGCATAATAATTTGACTGCATAAAAGTATTATAATTACTAAATAAGATTACACATAAAAATTATTTAGCTCTATTTCTAATGCATAGTAGGCACTCGATGCATGATACACCTTGATTTCCAGAAGCTATATAGTGAACTCATTCTCAGTTGATACATCCAATTGTGATTAGCCAATTGCAGAAAGCCCTGCCCAACTGCAGATGGCCAGTCATGGGGAACTGGCCTTCAATGAGACGGAAAATGTATTTGGAATAGAAAAGAAAAGAAACCATTTTACTTGGACAATCAGAGTGGATTATTCTCTGAACATTTCAAGGACGTGTAATTGTATGATTTGAACGTTAGTTATATATGCCTAGTTGCTGAGTTGAGGGTTACCTCTTTGTTCAGCTCTCCACTGTAAGCTGTTTTGAATTACTTCATTAGAAAGTTAAGTATCTGAAAAACAAACAAACAAAAACAAGAAAACAAATTGTGGGACATATCCCACTATTGTTCTACACACAGAATGTGTGTAGTTGAAATTATGGCCAGAACAAGGCTATGCATAAAACAGGCATTCAGTATACAAATAAATCAATGGTGATGAAATCTTGACTAACTCATGAACAAATCAGGAATTTATATCAGTAGATCCTTTCTGTTTGAATTTAAACTAGAGTGAGGGTGGGTGGGGTGATGGGAATTGTGATTTTTGGGGAGAAGTACAAAACCCACCTATTCATGAAATGAAGTCCTGGTTCTGGGAGGCCACTTATGGGGGGAGTGCCAGGATGGAACAAGGGGAGTAGCATTGCAGCCTTAGTTCTGCCATTCATCAGTCATATTTCTTAGCTTTGCTGGCTGACATGGACCTCTTCTAGAAAATTCAAGGCATGGATAACTGAGAATTCTATAAGGCCCTTGAGTAAGGATGCTCTGTAACAACCAGAAAAGTCTTCTATGCTTCACTTTCCCTTCCACTGTTCCTCCTTAGTTCATGGTTTTATCATTTCTCCTCCAGATTAGTATATTAGTCCTGTTTGGGTTCCTTGCCTTCAGTGTCACACCCTGAAGTCCATGAAATATATATAGTGCTTTAGAAAAAAATTGGTTGTTGTTGTTGTTATGTGCCGTGGAGTCGGTTCCAACTCATAGCGACCCTGTACAGGGTTTCCGAGGCTGTAAATGTTTACAGGAGCAGAAAGCCTCCTCTTTCTCCCTCGCAACAGCTGGTAGTTTTGAACTGATGACCTTGCAGTTCGCAGCCCAATTCGTAACCACTACACTTTACCTTTTTAAAATATCAAGCTTATCAAATCACTTCCCACTTTTAAGCCTTTGTTACTCTCAAATCTTGGGTTTGATGCCCTGGTGTGATTAAGTCTAATTAAGAACCATTCCCGATAACAGAGAAAGAGAACAGGATTTATTATTATTATTATTATTATTATTATTATTAGGAAGTGGACTACCAGAACACCCCAAAGCAAGCAGGCTGGTTTAATTGGTGTTCAATTAACTTTTAGTTACAAGTGACATTTATAATAGTTCTCCATAATGTTAATTACTACAGCATGCAGATAAGTCTATCATTCATACTAAATCACAAGGTGGTCGTGATGACCAGTAAACATTGCAAACGATTAACTGCTCTGGTGCCTGTTTGTCCAGATGGTCACTCTTTATTACAAGTTATTATACGAACAGGGGGACCAGGATACAGACAGAGCCAGGCAATTACTAACATTCTAACTTAAATAGTTAAAACCTATAGCTAAGAAAGAAGGCCAGGCTGGGAGTTGATGGAGGGAGAGGGTTTGTATAAACTGATTGCAGGCATTGATTGATTATATTTACTCTGGTCTTGGCAAAATAACTGTGCTCTAAAATGACTGCACTTAGGCTCTCACCTTCACTGGGCTCAGGATAAAACATTTATGTGGCATACAAAGCCGTCCATGATTGGACATCCACCAGTCTTTTCAGCTACATGTCTTATTTTCTTCACCCTTGGAGAAGATCTGATGGTCTGCTCCTTTAATAATTACAGCCCTGAAAACCCGTCGGGGAAGGTCTACTTTGTCATGTGGGGCTGTTATGAGTTGGAATCAAATCAACGGCCCTAACAACAATAGCAATAGGCTCCGACTACACCACATTGCTTACTTATGTTGCTCTCTCTGCCTGGAGTGCTCTGAGACTCTAATTCATCTATCTCCAGTTCCTACTGCTACGCTTGGCACCTAACAGAACTTCCTCTTAGAGTGAGAGAAAGAAAGAATGAATGTGGATCGCTCAGATTTCAGACTAGACAGTTAAGATGGTATTTTATTTTTAGTGCTTTTACAATTATAACCCACAGCCTGCTTACACACATAAAATGATTTCTGCCTCTGGTATAAATGGCACTTTGGAGCACAGAAGCCAAACTCATTAATTTTGTGGTGATCACTAATGCGTAAAGGTGCTTCCCTGGGCAAAGTTCTTCTTCTCTGAAGAAGGAGTTCTGAGCTCTGGTAACTTGTACTTCCTATTGTAAAGTAGTAGATGCCAATATTGAGGAGTAAAAGGGAATGGGCATGGGAAGTCTCATGGCCACAGAAAGAACAAAAAATGTGACTGGAGATCACATTTCTGAGAATGAGGTAACTGGTGAGAAATCGAATGTGGCCATGAAAATATTTTGAAGGGTAATATTGTTGAGCACTTGGGAAGTTGACCACCAATCATCTGTCAGTTTTTCATACTATGGTGGCTTATGTGTTGATGTGATGCTGGAAGCTAGGCCACCAATAAATACCAGCAGGGTCAACCATGGTGGAGAAGTTTCAGGGGAGCATCCAGAATAAGACAAACTAAGAAGAAGAAGGAGAAACCACTCGTCTGTCAGTTTATCCAACTGCAGTGACTTGTGAGTTGCTATGATTCTGGAAGCTATGCCACAGGTATTTTAAACATGAGCAGGGTCACCCAAGGTGGACAGGTTTCAGCTGAACTTGCAGACTAAGATAGACTAGGAAAAAAAGAGATGGACTACTTCCGAATATTTAGTCACTGGCAACCTTATGAATAGCAATGGAACACTGTCAGCACTAAAATATTGTCAGATATAATGAGCCTCTCAGGTTGAAAGGTATTCAAAATTCGACTGGGGAAGAGTCTCAAAGTAGAGTTAACCATGATGATGTGAATGGAGTAAAGCATTTGGGACCTTCATTTGCTGATGGAGCACAACTCAAAATGAAGAGAAACAGCTGTAAACATCCATTAACAATCAGAACATGGAATATATGACATATGAATCTAGGAAAATTGGAAATTGTCAAAACTGGAATGGGACTCATAAACATTGATATCCCAGGCATTACTGAGCAGAAATGGACAGGTATTGGCCATTTTGAATCTGAAAATCACATGGTTTACTATGCCTAAAATGGCAAATTGAAGAGGAATGGCATCACATTCATCATCAAAAGGAACATATCAAGATCTTTCTTGAAGTTCAACACTGTCTGTGATAGGATAATATCAATGTGCCTACAAGGAAGATCAGTTAATACCACTATTATTCAAATTTATGCACCAGCCACTAAAGCCAGTGATGATGAAATTGAATAATTCTACCAACTTCTTCAGTCTGAAATTGATCAAACATGCAATCAAGATGTCTTGCTAATTACTGGCGATTGGAATGCAAATGTTGGAAACAAAGCGGAAGCATCAGTAGTTGGAAAATATGACCTTGATGATGGAAATGATGCTTCAGATTGCATGGTAGAATTTTGCAAGACAAATGACTTCTTCATTGCAAATATCTTTTTAAACAACATAAAAGATGACTGTATTCATGGACCTCATTAGATGAAATACACAGAAATCAAATTGACTACATCTGTGGAAAGACACATTGGAAAAGTTCCATATCATCAGCCAAAACAAGGCCAGGGACAGACTGTGAAGCAGACCATCATTACTCACATGTAAGTTCAGGCTAAAGCTTAAGAAAATTAAAACAAGAATCAAACTATTACCTTGAACATATCCCACCTGAATTTACAGATCATCTGAACAACAGATTTGGTGTATTAGACACTAAAGACCAAAGACCAGAAGAGTTGTGGGATGACATCAAGAACATCATACATGAAGAAAGCAAAGGTTATTAAAGAAGGCAAAAAAGAAAGAAAAGACCAAATTGGATGTCAGAAGAGACCCTGAAAGTTACTCTCCAGTATAGAGATGATAAAGGAAATAGAAGAAATGAAGAGGCAAAAGAGCTACACAGAAAAATTTAAAAAGGCAGCTTGAGAAGACTGTCAAATATAACCTGCAGCTAGGAAACCTGAAGGCAAGAAAAAGCTCAGCATTGCTCAAGCTGAGAGAACTGAAGAAAAATTCATGTCTCAACTTGCTTATTGAAAGTTTCTATGGGCAAAATGGAGTTCTGCTATAGGGTCATGGACTGAGAAAGGCAGTGTGCCTGCCAGCAGGAAGCTGGTTTGCAAAATGTGTCCTTTGGACATTTAATTGATTGTATATTTTCATTATGGTATGTGTACATTAAAAAAAAAAGGTAATAGAGGTAAATTTTGATCATGCATGGAGGTGATTATAATCATTGCAATGATTTGTTGAATGTAAAACTAGTGATCTGTCCTGTAAAGCTTCACTCAATTCACAATTAAAGGTTACAAAAAAAAAAAAAAATGGAGTTGTGGTGTGGCAATACGCATCAATGCACTGGACTGCAAGGTTGGTTTGAACCCTAAGGTCAATGGTCCAAACTCACCAGAGGCTCCTCGGAAACCCTAGAACATTATGAGTTTGAAGATGCAGAAAGTATCAACTGAAGATGGAAGGCATACACAGAGTTAGTGTACCAAAAATAAAAGGGTCGCATATGATCAAGAGGTAGCTTATGATCAAGAGCCAATGATACTGAAGGAAGAAGTCCAATGTGCAAAGAAGGCATTGGCAACGAACAAGACACTGGGAATTCATGGAATACATTTTGAAAGATTTCAACAAACTGATGCAGCACTGGAGGCACTTACTCAACTATGCTTAGAAAATTTGGAAGACCAAATTTGGCCAACTGACTGAAAGCCATACTTCTTCAGTATGAAAATGATCAAACATTCGATTAAGATGTGGTGATTGGAATGTGTGGTGATTGGAATGTGAAATCTGGAAACACAAGAAGGATTAAAAGTTGAAAAATACAGCCCTAATGATAGAAATTATTCTGGAGATCACTTGATAGAATTTTGCAAAATCAATGATGTATTCAGTGCAAATACTTTTTGTTGGGAACTTAAAAGAAGCCTAAATATGACCTTGAATGTATCCTGCCTGAATTTAGACTGTCTCAAGAACACATCTGATGCATTAGACATGAATCACCAACGTTTGGAAGAGTGAGGGATGACATCAAGAGCATCATGTAGGAAGAAAACAAAATATCACTAAAAAGAAAGAAAAGACCAAATGGATGTCAGAAGAGACTCTGAAACTTGTTCTCCAGTGTAGAGAAACTAAGACTACTTGAAGAAATGAAGAAATAAAAGAGTGAAATAGGAAATTTCAAAGGGCTGCTTGAAAAGACAAAGTTAAATATAGTGAAATATGCAAAGACCTGGAGTTAGAAAACCAACATATCTCAAACTGAAAGAAATGAATAAATAATCCAAGACTTGACTTGAAATATTGAATGATACAGGAAACATACAAAGAAAATGAGAGGAATACATAGTTATTATACCAAAAAAATTAAGGAGCTCTGGCAGCGTAGTGGTTACGAATTGGGCTGCTAACCCCAAGGTCGGCAGTTCAAAACTACCAGCTGTTCCATGGGAGAAAGATGAGGCTTTCTGCTCCCATAAAGATTTACAGCCTTGGAAACCCTATACAGGGTCACTATGAGTTGGAACCGACTCCTTGGTACTTAACAACAACAACAACATACCAAATAAGTTAGTCAGTGCTCAACCATTTCAAGAGATAGCATATGATCAAGAACCAATGGTACTGAAAGAAGAAGTCAAAGCTACACTGAAGGCATTAGTGAAAAATGAGGCACCAGAAATGGGTGAAATACAAATTGAAATGTTTCAACAAACTGTTGCAGTGCTGGAGAGGCTTACTCATCTATGCTAAGAAATTTGGAAGACAGATTCCTGGCCAACCAGTCCATTCCAAGTAAAGGTGACCCAATGGAATGCAAAGATCACCAAACAATATTTTTAATATCGCATGTAAGTAAAAATTTTCTGAAGATAATTCAAGAATGATTGTAATAGTACATTGATAGGGAGTTCCCAGAAATCCAAGCTTGATTCAGAAGAGGAAATGTATCTAGAGATATCATTGCTGACTTCAGATGGTTCTTGGCTGAAAGCAGAGAATACCAGAAAGATGTTTATCTGTGTTTTATTGACTATGCAAAGGCATTTGACTCTGTGGATCAGAACAAACTATGGATAGTATTGTGAAGAATGGGTATTCCAGAACCCATAACTATGCTCATAAAGAACTTGTATATATAGACCAAGAGGTAGTCATTCAAATGGAACAAGAGGATACCGAATGATTTAAAATCAGGAAAGATGTGTGCCAGGGATGCATTCTTTCAACCTGCTTACTGAATCTGTATGCTGAGCAGATCATCTGAGAAGCTGGATTAAATGAAGAAGGCCTTGGCATCAGGACTGAAGGAAGCAGATGATAAAATCTTGTTTGCTAGAAGTGAAGAGGACTTAAAATACTTACTGATCAGTGTCAATTACACCTCAGTGTAAAGAAGACAAAATCTTCACAACTGGACCAATAAATAATATCATAATAAATAGAAAAAATTGAAGTAGTCAAAAATTTCACTTTGTTTGCTTTCACAGTCATCATTGATCCATGGTCAATAAATTGAACAATGTATTGCATTAGGCAAATCTACCACAAAAGACATCTTTTGAGGACTAAGGTGCACCTGACCCCAAATCATAATATTTTCAATTGTTTTATATGCATGTGAGAATTGGATAATGAATAAAGAAGACTGTAGAAAAATTGATGCATTTGAGTTCTGGTATTGGTAAAGAATATTGAAAGTACCATGGGCTGCCAGAAAAACAAATTTGTGTTTGAAAAATACAGCCAGAATTCTCCTTACAAGGGAGGATGGCAAGAAACTTCATCTCTTGAAATTGAGACATGCTTTCAGAAGGGACCAGTCCTGACAGTAAGACATCATGCATGGTTGAGTGGAGGGTCAAGGAAAATAAGAGAGACCCCCAACAAGATGGATTGATACAGTGGTAGCAAAATGAGTTCAAACACAATTTTGAGGATGGTGCAGTGTTTTGTTCTGTTCTGCATATGGGCACTATGATTTAGAACCAACTTGAGGGCTCCTGAAAACAAGTTGAAAAAGTTAAAATGTTTACAGAGTACAAGATATTTGAGCACCCCTTCACCAAAGCATTTCTGAATGTTAGTGAATGCCATTGATCCTGGGGATAGCTCATTTACAAATGATATAGCCTCAATAACTAAATAGTTGACCTTGTAGTCTAAGATATGCCATTGTGTGGTCACTGTGGTTGGAGTTCTGCCCAGAGGTACACCAGCCACACCCCGCCCCATGAGTGTTGCCTGTTAAAGACTCACAGCTGTACTGGAGAATTACCTTCTTGGTAGGGAATTGCTTGCCTGAGAGGTTTACTCCTCTTTTCTCTTATGGGTGCCCTATCTGATGACTGTTTAATTCAGGGCACAAAAACCCATTTCCTTTTTATTGGGGTAAAATAACTCTATGGTGGCTGCTATTCATACTCTTGAATTCCCCCGGGGGAGCATGCTGAGGCAGGACTTCAGTTGAACCACATTCTTGCTTAACTCCCTCTCCTTGCTGTGCCCTGCATCTCTGTTTCTTTACGTATTTTCTTCTTTAGTATACTTCCTCAGTAAATCATTTGCAAAAATCACTTATCTTGGACTCTGCTTCTAAGAAACCCAACCTGAGACACACTGGTGGTCCAGAAGCCCTTTCTTTGGGTTAGAACCTTATCTGGATCAAGGGGCTGTCAGTGTTGCTGCCAGTCATTTGCCTAAAGGAAGCCTGTTTCCAGGCACCAGTGTGGCACGGTAGGATAAGCATTCAACTGAAAGATCGGTTTGAACCATAAGGTTGGTGATTCAAATTTACCAGCCACTCTTCGGAAACCCTATATGGGGTTGCTATCAGTTGGAACCAACTCAATGGCACTTAAATAACAACAACAACATTTTTAACTCTAAATAGGTGTTCCCACCAGTGATGTAGATGAGCAAGACTCTTGTTTGAGTCTGTGCTTTTTGACGCTTCTGGATTTATCCTCTTTGTGATTCTCTCCCTGTTTAAATGTATAGTAGACAGAATGCCTCAGTTATTTGTCACAAATGGAGCTAAAAGAAGATACTGCCTTTCTGAGATTTGCTTTTCTTGTTCCTTTTTCTTGCCACCTGCTTTGAACCCTAAAGTGGCAGTTGCTTTCGTCTTATGAACATTGAATAGATTTAGACCCCAAAAGACAGCTGGCAAGCTACCCATTGTGCCATATGCCACCTTTTTCCACTCCAGGTGTTCTCCCTCTTGACTGGCAGCTCACGGGCTGGCTGTGGTCCTGTTTAAGAAAAGGAAAAGAGCCGCGAAGAGACACTCAACATAATTCTTCACAAAGCCAAGTCTCTATTTAGATTTGAGTGTGTAGGACTACCGTATTTATCATCTACTCAGGAAGAAGGAACTCATATGAAAATAAGGAGCTCTGGTAGCCTGGTGGTTATGAATTGGGCTGCTAATCTCAAGGTCGGAAGTTCGAAACTACCAGCCATTCCACGGGAGAAAGATGAGGCTTTCTGCTCCCATAAAGATTTGCAGCCTCGGAAACCCTGTGTAGGGTCACTATGAGTCAGAACCAACTCCATGGTACTTAACAACAACAACATATGAAAATGCACATGGGATTACAGTTAATGTCTTGCATGCACGTTGTGCCCTATATGATGTAAACCAAACGTAGGATCACATTGGCTACACTCTCTACTTTGGTTTTGCAGCGAGTTTAGAGTTATGCTGGGATAATCTCTAAATCACAATCTCTGAATTAAAATATTGACTCAAAGTAGATGGAAGTCATTAAATTCTATGAAAATGTGCTTAAAACACAAGTTTGGGAACCACTTTGCCAACTGATCAAAGGACAAGAACTAATCATTTGTTTACACCCTTACTCCTGATTTATGGGGTTAATTCTGTCCCCTAAAATGCCGTGCTCATCCTAAAGTAGGTCGTGAAAATCTCCAGCAAGGGATGATGCTTAATTGATTGTTAATAAATGTTTTTGGGGTGTAAATCACTGTGACTGCTAATTCACTGTTTTATGTTCAGTTGTGATTTCTCTCTCTCTCTCTCTCTCTCTTTTTTCTTTTTAGCCAAAGAGCAAGGTTTTAAATTGAAAATCCACAAACTTTTGAAACTATAGTTATTTTTATTTGTTATCTCAAGAAAAAAAAAAAAGGTGTATCATATAAAAGAGATAAAGAAGTAAATATGTGAGTGAAATACTGTTGACACAATTTGAAATATTTGTTTTTTCCACGCCCCTTAGTAAAAACTCTTAAACTTGTATTTATTGTTGTTATTGTTAGATGTCATTATACCAGTTCAGACTTAGTGGGACCCTATGCGCAATAGAACGAAACACTACCTGGTTCTGTGTCATCCTCACAATTGGTTTTGAGCCTCTTTGTTGCTGTCACTGTGCCAATCCATCTCCTTGAGGATTTTGACAATTAATTTCACTGACTCTCTATCCAGCATGTTGTTCTTCTCCTGGGATTGGTCCTTCCTGACAATGCATCCAAAGTATGGAGACAAAGTCTGCCATTCTTGCTTCTAAGGATCATTCTAGCGTGGCAAAGACTAATTTGTTCTTCTGGCAGTTGATGGTTCTTTCAATATTCTTCACCAACACCATAATTCCATTGTATCAATTCTTCTGTGATCTTCCTTATTCATTTCCCAACTTTCACAGACATATGAGGCAATTAAATATACCATGGCTTGGGTCAGGGGCACCTTAGTCTTTAAAGAGACATTTTTGCTCTTTGACACTTTAAACACTTTATTAGACAATGGATTTTAGACACATGGGCATTTTATATGACATTGATTCAAGTAAATGGGCCGAGCTGGCTTGTGTGATCACTTTAGTGCTATAGCTTTCCTATAGGATCTTGAGATTTCAAAGTCTTATTAATAAGCCTGACACTGGAATTTTTAATTATTTTACTTCCCCATTGCAATGATTTGACTTTTTCCCCTCCTTTTATTGTGTGATAGTTTACATGGGGGAACATTAGCTTTACACTTATTCTATCATACATTGTTTCATTGCCATAGTTACCATCCATCATGCCATGCATCATCACCCAACCAAAGGTTATACCCCTCTCTCCCCATGGTCCTCAGCACACAGCTCCCTTCCCTCCCTGGATCTCAAGTCCTCAGCCACTCCATCTCTTCATATCATCCTCTCTGTCTCCATCTCAGGCCTTGCTGCTTCTCTGGGTGGGGTCCCGATTTCTGTTCTTCTCCAGTGATGGTCCCAGGGGCCTTCGCTCCTAGACTGAAAGGTTAATCACATCCCTTCTTGCTATAAAATATCCACCTTTACCTTTCCAGTCCTCACATTCCATCCTGATAACAATTATTCACCCCTGCGTCACAAGAGACCCATTCGCATTTCGTTTCATCAGCCCTTCCTAGACAGGTTGGATATTACTCACTTGAGACTCCACCCTCCTCCCCGCCCTGTCGATCCAGGATCCCTCTTGAAAGCTTGTAAGCCAGTCACTTCTTGCCTTTGTATCCCTCCCCCCATTTTGGGTAGCCAATGTTCAAGTTGCCCATCCCTATAGTGGACATATTGTAACCCCTTTTTAGGTATTCCAGTCAGTTCCAGGCAGAAGATGGACTTACAAGCTTTCTATGGTGGTATTTCTGGTTATTCCTCCCTCTACTCTCCCGTGACTATTTTATAGTATAATGCATGGAAACCAAGGTTCAAGAGTCAGCCAATCATGTCAACATTATTCTCCCCCTTTCCTCATTCCAACCATGTCCCAGTCTCTGTATCCCAGAGCCCTGTTGTTCCAAGGCTGTGCCTACATCATTTATTAACTCTATTCCATTTAGCTCATTCCTACCTGTCTGTTCTCCCATCTGCTTTGTTCCTCCATTCCTCTCTCCCTACCTGTATATTACCCCCCTGCCCAATACCCAAGCTATCCCGTGTCTATTCCCTGCCCTGTGCTCCACCTTCCCCTCCAGTCCTTAACCCCACCCCTATGCCCTAGCATCCAGTTAATCATCCACTTTAGTGGAATAGTATGGTTCTTTTTCTTAGTCTTTTAAGGTAGTGGTCCTATGCAGTATTTTTCCTTTTGTGATTGACTAATTTCACTCAACATAATGTTCTTAAGGTTCATCCATGTTAGGAAGTGGCATGCAGCTTCCTT
>NW_006408528.1:36288140-36295815 GCF_000296735.1 Chrysochloris asiatica
CATTTGGCTGTACGTGGTTGGGTTGACAATGATTTGACTTTTTTACTTACGTTCTTTATGTCCTTTCTCCATTAAGAAAACCTATATCTATGCTCTGACTTCTTCCTCAATTAGATTTTGGATGTGTCCTGTTCTGCTACCTCTGACTCTTGGGAGATGAAGGGAAGGAGAAGTGGAGCAGACAAGTACTAGGGATACTCACACCACACTCAAAGCACGCTTCCCTTGAGAATGATAAGATCTTTGGGAGAAAAGGACTAAGAAGGCAGTGATACTGATTTTTGGGTTGCTGACTTGAGTTTGGGATTCTGGGCAATTTCTCTTAACCTTTCTTTTCTCTTTTCCCTTTCTTTTACTTGTGTATTTTCCTTTATAAACCATGAGGTCTTCCAGCTCAAAGTCCACATTTATATTCTTGTCTAGGTATCCTGATTCAGCATTACAACAAAAGAAATGGCCCTATCACCCTTGGTAAAAGACTTTCCCATGTGAAAAACTAATGACAGGCATGGGAGAGGCATTGATTGAGGGGCTAGTGGGAGACTGAGAAACAACCGACTGCACATGGCTCTGGGATGGACAGGGAAGTATCAAGGCAGTAGCAGATACCTGCTGGAGAGTAAATCAGATTACAGGAGTTGATGGCTGATTGTCCTATCACTCAGGATTCTCACATGGCCCTTCACACTGTGAGCTCAAACAACATGTGAGTGGGAGGGACCGAACAAACTAAACCCAGCACTGATGAATCAATTCTGACTCATTGCAACCCTTTCAGATAGAGTAGAACTGCCCCATAGGGCTTCCTAGGCTGTAATCGTCACAGAGATACACTGCCGCGTCTGACTCCCACAGAGCTGCTCTTAGGTGGGAACCACTGCACCACCAGGGTTCTTTTGGGAGAGAACAGAGGCCTGAAATAAACACAGAAATATAGAATCCATTTACATTTAAAAGTGAATTCTGTTGTAGTCTATGTTTATTTACCATTCTGACTTAAACATTCTAATATACCTACAATAATCAATAGAAAGTTTTTCCATCTAAATTAAAATAACCAAAAAAGAACACACAATATACAAATTCCCAATTAATATGATTTTTATGTTGCCTGATTTACAATCCTCACTTTCATTCCCATCACATTTTAATACAAATACTTTCATTCAAAAGTAGTATCCAATCTGTCTGGGTGGGGCTGATGAAAGGAAATGGGGATAGCACTCATGTGGCACAATAGTGAGTAATTACTATCAGGACTGACTGTGAGAGTTGGAAACGTAAAGGTAGACGTTTTGTAGCAAATGGAGGGGAGTGATTGACTTTGCAGTCCAGGAGTGGAGATCTCTGGAACCATCAAGGGCGAAGAGCAGAGTGTGGAACCCTATCCAGAGAAACAGTGACGCCAGAGATGAAGGCAGAGACGATGACGTGGAGAGATGGAGCGGCTGGGGACTCTAGACCCATAGAGGGAGAGGGGCTGTGTGCTGACCACCAGGGGCCAGGCTTGCAGGGTATAAATTCTTTGGTTGGCTGAAGATGCATGGAGGGGATTGTAACCATGGCAATGAAACAATATACGATAGAATGAGTGTAAAGCTAATATTCTCCGATGTAATTCACATAATTCACAATAAAACATTTTAAAAAAAAGGTCACTCAAAAATTAAATCTACTTTCCAAGAAAATGTATGTTTGTTTGTTTGTTTGTTAACATGTGCATACAAGCACCACACATACTGATGTTGGAATGTTTGTGTAGAAAAAAACTTAATTTGGGTTTGAATGATTCTTTTCTTTAGTATGTACTGGTTCGCCAGGAGTTAATTTATTTTAAAACTATGAAAGGTTTTTTCTGTTCTGGCATAAATAGTTGGCTAATAGAGAAGAACTATAGGGTCATTTTTAAAAACAGTGCTGTTATGAATTGGAATAGATTATTTTGCATTTGATGTTGCATTAAATGATTGTTCTTATTTTCTTATTTATAAATTGTTCACAGGGAAAAACATAAATCAAAACTTAAATAATAGAAGCAGGTTTGTTGTTGTTAGATGCTGTCTAATTGGCTCTCACTCACAGCAACCTTATGAATGTTGTTGTTAAGTGCCGTCGAGTCAGTTCCAACCTATAGCAACCCTGTATAGGGTTTCCGAAGAGTGGCTGGTGAGCTTGAACCTCCGACCTTGCGGTAAAACTGACTTTACGGTCCAGGGCATTAACCCACAGCACCACACCAGGACTTCTAATCTTATGAATAGAAATAGCTTGATATAACTTATTTACAAAAAACTTCTTTGACAGTCTTGAAGGACCCTCAGTGCAACAAGAAGACTGACTTGCCCCAAATCCTTGACTGAGAGGTTTTAGGGAGGATGGTTGTTTCCAGTTGGTTGTTTCTGTAATGGCTCTATTTAGAGCTTTTTTGGGCTAAGGTCAGATCGTGGAGTTTGCTGGAGTCACTGAGGATATGGTACCTTGTGAGGCCTTCGGCATTCTCCCGGCTCTTCCTAGCTGTTTGGTTGACTGTGTTTTCCAATTGAAATCTTGTATATTTAGCACAAAAAAGCTTCATAAATATTGCATAATAATAAATATTCAAGACATATGGTTTGGAATTTTTATGTAAATTCTATGAAAATCTATTCAGTTTTCACATTCCTTTATACTACCATGTCAACTAATTTAAAAGATATTCAATTATGAGAGCCTTCCAATTCCTTACATTTAATTTGACATGTTTGTATTTTAACCCACCCTCTCTCCTTTCTTTTCTGTTTTAGAGGAGGATGTAGATTCTTGCCTTGTTTCCTCCATTTGTATCCTTGATCCCATTCCCACCTGCCTCTTTGAGAGCCTTTATCATAAATCACCTCTGTCCACTTGGATTTCTCCTTTCCCACCAGATTCTACTCCTCAGCCTGTAAATATGGACAAGTCTCCCTAATTCTAAAACACAAAGCATGAAAAGTTTCACTTTCTTCTTCAAGCAGTTCTTCTTTATATCTTACTTATTTAATCTTCACTTTAAAAAAAACATAATAAATATATACTGTTCTAGTTATTTTCCATATGCTTTTTGTTATTGTTGACTGACATGGAGCCAATTTTGACTCATATCAACCCTGTATAAGGTTTCTGAGGAGTGGCTGGTAGGTCCTTTGTTATTGTTAAGTACCAGAGAGTCTGTTCTGACTCATAGCAACTCCATGTAGGGTTTCCAAGGAGCAGCTGGGGATTTGAATCACAGACCTTGTGGTCCAGTGCTTTATCCTGCAGAACCACATCAGGACTCCAGTGGGTCCTCTATTGTTGCTGAGTGCCATCAAGTCAGTTCTGACCCATGTCGACCCTGTATAGGATTTCTAAGAAACAACTCGTGAGCTTGAACCACTGACCTTGCATTTCAAACCAATTTTGCAGTCCAGCACATTAACCCCCAGCACCACACCAGAACGCCAGTGGGCCCTTTAATGATATATAATTCAGTTAGAGATGAAGAACTTGGTGGTTTGAAACCCCCAGAAGCTCCTAGGGAGAAAGATGTGGCAGTCTGCTTCCATGAAGATTACTGCCTTGAAAACCTATGGGGGCAGTTCTACTCTACCTACAGGATTCTTGTGAATTGGAATTGACTCTATTGCAACAGATTTTGTTTATAAAGATGAAGAAAGTGATTTTTTTTACCAGTATATGCAGTCTGAAATTGATCAAATATGCAATCAAAATGTGTTGTGAAATAGATCATCAATTGATCATATGCAAGTTCAAGTTGCAGCTGAAGAAAATGAAAACAGGTTCATGAGAGCCAAAATACAACTTTGATTATATCCTATTTGAATTCCGAGATGATCTCAATAATAGTTTTGAGGCATTGAACATTAATGACCAGAAACCAAATGAGTTGTGGGTGACATGACATCAAGAACATTATATGAGAAGAAACCAAAAGGTCATTAAAAACATAGGAAGAAAAGAAAAGACCAAAATGGATGTCAGAAGAGACTCTAAAACTTGCCCTTGAACATACAGTAGCTAAAGCAATTGATCGAAATAATGAAGTGGAAGAGCTGAACAGAAGATTTCAGTGGCCATTTGAGAAGATGCACAAAGACCTGGAGATAGAAAACCAAAAGGGGAAGATAATAAGCTCAGCTTTTCTCAGGCTGAAAGAACTAAAGAAAAACTTCAAGCCTCGTGTTACAATAATGAAAGATTCTATAGGCAAAATATTGAATACAAGATGCATCCAAAGAAGATGAAAGGAATACACAACCACTTTGCCAGAAAGAATTGGTTGACGGTCAACCATTTCAGGAAGTAACATATAATCAAGAAACAATGGTATTGAAGGAAGACGTTCAAGCTGTACTGAAAGCATTAAGCGAAAACCAAGGCTCCAGTAATTGACAATATATCTACAAATGGATGCAGTGCAAAGGTTACCATTTGTCTATGCCAAGGAATTTATAATATAGCTACCTGGTCAGCCAACTGGCAGAGATCCATATTTGTGCTCATTTCAAAGAAAGATGATCCACAGAATGCATTTAAAAAAAAAAATTTTTTTTTCCGCTTCTACTTTTTTTATTTTTACATTTTTAGTGTGAATTAAGTGATAGGCTCAATTCATTCTAACACCTTTAGTCAGACAGTCGCTGACATCTCTGGACTTTCATTTTAGTTTCTCAATATACATCAACCATCAACCACTATATGTACATCCCTTTTTAATCCTTCCTTATTACATGGGAAAACATTGATTTTACACTCATCATTTCATTGCAATGATTACAGTCCCCTCCCTGAATCATCATTCAACAGTATTGCTTCTATTCCCTCTGTTTGTTTGTTTGTGGGGAGGTGGGGTTGTACACACAAAAAATCAGGAATACATAATCATTTAAACAACCAAAGGGCACATTCTGCAAGCCTGCCTCCTGGCCACCAGCATACAGCCTTTCTCTTTCCATGAGTCTAGAGTCCTCAACTGCTCTATCTCTCCACGTCATCATCTCTGCCTCCATCTCTGGTGTCACTGCTTCTCTGGATAGGGTCCCACATTCTACTCATGCTCTTCTCCCTTGATGGTCCTTGGGTCCTCTGTTCCTGGACTGTAAGATTAACTACTCCCCCCTTTTTGTTACAAAACTTTTACCTTTACAGTTGTGATAATTGCAATTAGTCATGATAACAGTGACTCACTATTGAATCATAAGAATCTTATCCCCATTTCCTTTCTCTAGACCTGTCTAGACAAGATGAAACCAACCTCCCTCTTGAAAACTTGTAAGCCAGTCACTTTGTGCCTTTATAGCCCTCCCCATTTTAGGTAGCCATTGTCTAAGTTGCCTATTCGTATCAACCCTGTTTACAGAAGGGATAGGATTGATACTTGATGTGAAGACTCATTCCCTCTCAGTTGGTATTTTGAGCTACTACATCCAAAAGTATAGGTCAAGTTCATCAAATTGAAGCAATGTACATTTGTTTCCCTTATAAAATTTTTTTTTATCATCCTCTAGTTGAGTTCTGACCATCAAGTCATAGAAGCTAGTTCTGATCATCAAGTCGTCGAATGGGTACTATCTACAAGTTTGGGCATTCTTGTGCATCTCCCCTCACGTCATATCAACAGGACACTTCACTCTCAGTTCTAGCTCTCCGTGGCTATGTCCTTGTCTATGGACTCAGAGGCTCCAGGTCTCACCATACTTCGGACCAACCAGCACTTCCTCTTCTTTCTCTCACCTTCAGGTCAACAGGAGTCTATGGAACATGGACGAACTCAGCTCACAGAATGCATTTTGATCTGTGGCTCATGTCTTTGTCTCCTCAGCTCTCCCAGCTTCTGAAACGTCCTCCGACATCAATGTTTCAGTGTCTCCTGATGTAAATTGCAGTACCATTATCTTTCTAGTGCTACTTCCACTCTCAAGAGTCTGCTGGATTTTTCATGTAGATGTCCTCTGAATTCCTTCAAAACTGAATTCACCAACCCTCTTCCAGCTGCTTCTGCTGTGCTCCTATCCTGTTCATGGTACCCACCCTCCCAGTCTTGAAGTCATTAGGATCAGTGTACCCACTCTGTTAATACCCTGATGTTGCTGCTGTATGCTGTAGGCTCGGTCCCAACTCACTGTGACCCTGTATAGGGGTTCCAAGACTGTAAATCTTTATGGGAGCAGAAAACCTCTCCTTTCTTCCATGGAGTGACTGGTGGATTTAAACTGCTGACCTTGCGGTCAGCAGCCCTATATGTAACCCACTATGCTACCAGGGCTCCTTCTGCTTATACCATTGTTGTTGCTGTTGTTAAGTGTCATCGAGTAGATTCTGACCTATTGTGACCCTGTATAGGGTTTCCAAGGAGCAGCTGGTGAGCTTGAACCACCGACCTTGCAGTTCAGACGACTTTGCATTCTGATGCATTAGCCCACAGTGCCACACCAGGACTCCGTGCCTCAAAATCTTCTCTGCCAACTGTTCTTTTTGGTAGATTCTGTCGAGTTTATTCTGACTCATGGCAACCCCCAAATTGCAGTTAGTGAATGCAAGTCTTGAACACTTGGAAACTCTATACTCCTTGTTGCTTGTTGTTGGTGTTAAATGCTGTCAAGTTGGTTCAAACTCATAGTGATCTTGTATAGGGTTCCTGAGGAGTGGGTGGTGGGTTTGAATCAAATTTTGATGTCAACATTACCCCTGGGGAAGGCTCAATTCATTCTAACACCATTAGCCAGACAGTCACTGCCTTCTCTGGGCTTTCATGGCACCTTTTAATTTTAGTTTCTCAATATACATCAAACACTATATGTACATCCCTTTTAATCCTCCCCTATCACTTAGAGACCCAACCAAACCCACTGCCGTCGAGCCGATTTTGATTCATAGAGACCCTATAAAGGGTTTCCAAGACTAAATCTGTATAGGAGTAGACAGCCTCACCAAGAGCTGGTGGGTTTGAAGCACCAATTTGTGATTAGCAGTCCAACTCCTAACCCACAGTGCTGCACCAGGACTAAGGTAATTGTATGCAGTCTCACTATACAGGGAAAACAGAATTTTTAAACTTAATTTAAGATTTTCTAATTCCATAATTTATATTTAGCTGTTAACCTGGACTTCTGGTGTAGCGCTGTATGATCAGCACTGGACTATGGCCCACAAGATCAGCAGTTCATACCCACCAGCTGCTCCTTGGAAACCCCATACCAGATCACTATGAATAGGAACCTACTCGACAGCACTTAACAACAACAACAACTTCAGCTTAAATGTCATCACTGGTTGAAATAGGCTTCTTGCAGGGCCTTGTAGTGTATAGGACCTGAGGTGGAATCCTGAGCCCCATCCAGAACCTTCGGAGGTGGGATATTCTCACTTGAAAGGACAAGCCAACCACCCTGGAGCAACTAGAGGAACAGAAGATGCTTCTTGAAAGAAAGACTAGCAGAAAAAATCAAAAACAAAAATGGCAGTCTGACTGGCTATTAAAAGAACAAGCAAGTTGTTCACAGGGGAGCCATCAAGGCAAGCAATCAAGTCCTTTCAGGACAAACCCTTTGCTAAGACTGAAACTCAAAGGGAACACATGAGCAGGCATGTAAGCTTGCTGGTGACCATATTGGCCTACTGTTGAGTGGAAGTGGGGGAAAGGCAGCAATGAAGATAC
>NW_006408528.1:36296520-36305320 GCF_000296735.1 Chrysochloris asiatica
TTTCATCTTGTCTAGATGGGTCTGGTGAAAGTAGGTGGGGGTAAGATTCTTAGGATTCAAAAGTGAGTAATTATCATGACTAATTGTGATTGTCACAATGGTAAAGGTAGAAGTTTTAAAACAGAAATGGGGAAGGAGTTCTGGTAGCATAGTGGTTACAAATCGGGCTGCTAACCTCAGGGCCAGCAGTTTGAAACTACCAGCTGTTCTGCAGGAGAAAGATGTGGCTGTCTGCTCCTGTGAAGATTTATAGCCTCAGAAATCTTGTACAGGGTTGGTATGAGTTAGAACTGACTCCATGGTGCATAACAACCACCACCAGCAGCAGCAGCAGCTAATTTTACAGTCCAGAAACAGAGGACCCTAGGACCATCAAGGGAGAGGAGTATGAGCAGAATGTGGGACCCTATCCAGGGAAGCAGTGACACCAGAGATGGAGGCAGAGATGCTGACATGGAGAGAGGGAGCAGCTGAGGACTCCTGACTCATGGAAAGAGATAGGCTGTGTGCTGGTGACCAGGAGGCAGGCTTGCAGAATGTGCCCTTTTGTTATTTAAATGATTATATATTCCTGAGTGTTTTAGTGTACATAAAAAAACAAACCACACACACACACAAAAAACAAACAAACAAAACAAAACAAACAAACCAGAGAGAATAGAAGCAATTACTGTTGAATGATGATGCATGGAGGAGATTGTAATCATTGGAATGAAACGAAATACACTAGGATGAGTGTAAAACTGATGTTCTCCCATGTAAACTGTCACTCAATTCACAATAAAAACTTTAATAATAATTTTAAAATGTCATCATAGGTGGTGGTAGTGATGTGCTGTGGAGTCAGTTCTGAGTCAAAGTGACTGACCCTGTATAGGGTGTCTGAGGCTGTACATTTTTATGGGAGCAGAAACCCTGTCTTTCTGTGGAATCACTGGTAATTTTGAACTGCTTACCTTGATGTTAGCAACCCGACTCGTAACCACTACGCTACCGGAGCTCCTTATCATCATCACTACTAGATATTAAACCCACCAAGGACAGAAGCAGCTCCATTTTTGGTCCCCAGTACAGAACAGTGCATGTAGAATGTGGCTGAAATCTGTATGTAGAGAAGGAAGAAGGTGAAACTTAGAAACATTTTAGTCTCAGCTCTTACGAACTTTCCAGTGGCCCACATTAGTTTTCAGATGTCATCTCTGCCTTCATGATGTAAAATTAAAGACCTAAGTGAAGGAACACAGTTCCTTTTGCTCGCTCCATCATTTCTGCCCAAACTATCCCCCATCTCCTTGGCACCGAGGGAAATCATCCCTCGCTTGTTGGGTGTTTTGAGCTGCTGGTTGTTATTGGTTATTTGCAGGGTTGCTGAGACACTGGGGATGCTACAATGGAAGAATGAATTATCTGATTATCATTATTGTGGTCATCCAATATGATTGACAAAGCCCAGAACAAACACCTCCTTTCCAGGGTACATTTTACACATTTACAAGGTTTACTTATGTGCCAGAACAAAGCACTGGTAATTTACTGATAAAGAAGGTTTTTAGGTTTCAACCACTAAAAGTAAAATTTCCTTTTGAAAATTATTAATTTTAAAGTATGTTTCGATGTATTTTTTGAAACGGTAGAACCAAAGTAAAGCCAGCTAGAAAACATAGTTGAAGCCTTTCTCTTCCTCGGTGAGAGCTGGCATATCTGCCACTTTTAGTAAACAGCCTACGATATGCATTTTAGGGTGAAATCTCATTTCTCTTGTTCTTGGGTTGCTATGGTTACCATCCTACAGAATCCCTGCTCTCACCAATAAAAAAGGAGGAAAGAAAAGAGCACAAACATAAATTTTAATATTAGCCCCCTCCCCTCAGATGTGCACAATGGGGTATAATATACACTATGGAGTGGGAATTGCCAGTCTGGACCCTGACAGGGTGGCCCTTGCTCTCTCCGAAGAGGCCTACTGCTGGGGGCTGATGTCCCAGGGTTGCCTTTTAACCCCGGGTCTGACACTGCTGTGGAAGGCAGCAGGCTCTCCTGGAGGGGTGGGGAGGTAGTCTGCGAGGCTCCATGTGCTCACAGAGCCAGCACACCATGAGTCATGGGGTCCTAAGTCTGGCTTTTAGCGAGGTCAGAAAAACAAGGCATCAGTGTAGGAAGTCCAAAACCTGCATGATTTTTTGCCAAGCTTCTTTTTTAGGCTTACTTGGATCCTGTTTCCTAATCTCTAACAAGAATATTAAATATTTTCTGCCTTCCAGGGTTGTGAAAGTAAAGAAGATCATCAGTGCATATGTATTCTGTACTATAAAATGTAGTTTTAGTCATTTGGCTATGGTTATTACTGTGGCCATAAAAATCAGCCACTACTCCTGGTGTGGCGCTGTAGGATCAGCACTGGACTTTGAACCACAACGTGAGCAGTTCAAACCCACCAGCTGCTCCTGGAAACCCTATACAGGGTTGCTATGAGTCAGAACTCACTTGATGGCACTTAACAACAACAACCACAATGACTGGAGTTCTGGCATGGTGCTGTAGGATCAGCGCTGGACTGCTAACTGCAAGGTCAGCAGTTCAAACCCACCAGCCACTCCCGGGAAACCCTATACAGGGTAGCTATGAGTCAGAACTCACGTGATGGCACTTAACAAACACAACTACCATGACTCACTTGGGGGGAAAAGTGAATTCTATTAAACTGTTGAGCACTGAAGCTTCCCTTGCTACTTCTGTCTATGCAGTAGAAGAGAATTGGGCCAAGGACTTTTCATTTCAAATGAATTTTAATCCTCATTTGTTACATTCACTCATGCTTCACTCTCTACTCATGTAAACAATTTTTAATAAAAAATTCTTTTCCCTTGGCAATAAGAATACTTAGAATTGCCAGCTCTCAAGATGCAAATGGACCCACAATCAATTCTAAGCTAAAAATAGAGCATTTAAGTAAATTCTGAAATAGAAAGATGTATTCATCTATCTCTCTTTTGGGGACCAATTCCAAAGAAGTTCAAAGAATTTCCTTCTAGGAGGACAGTAGATCTAAGGGCTGAGTGCAAATAACAAGGCACTCCCAGCTACAGTAACCTTATTTAAGTTAAAATTAATAAAAGTGCAGTGTGACTGGCAGGCATCCAAAAGTGATGACTTAGAGCACAAGCAGTAAGACTTTTCATTGCTTTAATCGTATTCATGAGAGGAATAGTGTCATCTTAGCTGTTTTAGAACAGGAGAAGGAAAAAAGAGAAAAGACCAGGACAGGAGTCTCCTTCCCACCTTGATATCAACTTGATGAAGCCACCTTAGGAAAAGCACTTAGCACCTATTTACGGGTTTCCTGGTTTGCAAAGTGAATCACACCTTCTAATTCATCTTACTTGTAGTTCTTACTAGAAGACAACATGATTAATATGAATGTGCTTTGAAAACTTTTTTTTTTTGTAAATGCTATCCCAGACATTGCTTACATTTTGGTTGGCATTTGCCTGTAAAGGAAAATGAAGGTCTGCTCAGCTGTTGTTCTTCCAGATCACTGTCTGTCTTAGTGTCCTATGAGGTCCTGTTGGAAAGTTCTACCACCAGCCAGACCCTCTGTGACACACCCCACCCCAGGCCCTTGGAGAAGGGCCTTAGAGAGAATGAGGGAATTCTTTGTGTTTGTGTTAGGTTTTAGGGCTCCAATAGTTTATCATTAATTACACTATTTTTCCTCCCCAACGAGGCCTAGTGACTGGGAATAAGATGAATTGGCCCATCTGTTACTTTAATTTCTTTTTATTGGGAGGCTTAAATCATTAAACTAATGATCTCATCCACATTTTGAAGCAAGACAATAAAAGGCATGCAGTCATAATTGCATTTAGCCCCCAAACCATACAGAGCTTGGTAGATTAGCTTAAAAGGTTACATTATATTTCAATAATGTGTTCTTAACAATGGAAGAAGGGAGCCAGTACAGCTTGAAATCAGGAGAGTAACAAAATGAACCAGTAGATTAGAAGAATGCTTTACAAATCTTCTTTTTTCCAAATGCATTGAATGTATTTTTTTTAGCCGAGGATTGGATCATGAAGCTGAACACAGTGTATGTGGGTAGGTGGATAGACCTCACATCACCTTTTCCTGCTTGTGCAGCTCTTGCCAGGATGGATTCAGTTCAAGAAGAAATGGTAATGTGCATAGATACTGGAGTCTCACAGGGTCCATGGGTAACCATACGTTTTTTTGTTTTCATGGCTGTGTTGTTCTTTTAAGATTTATCCTTTTCAGAGACACTTGCAGGAATAGTTCCTGAGGATCTATTTCCATAACCTGGTGATTTTATCAATATCTTAGTGATCCATTCTTAACAGTTAAAGATTAAGACTAGATATTTTCAAAAACAAAATTGAAAGAATTTTCTATAGATTTCTTTTTATTTTACAACCTATTGTTAGCTAAAATTTGCTTTATAAAGTTGAAAATATGTTAACATTTCTTTTTTACAAAGGCGATAGAAAGATGTTACTATTGTTGTTAAGTGCCTTCAAGACTGTTCTGGCTCATAGTGACCCTGTAAAGGATTTCCAGGGTTGTAAATCTTTGCAGGAGCAGAAATCCTCATCTTTATCTTGCTGAGCGGTTGATAGGGTCTAACTGCTGACATTGTGGTTCGCAGTCCAGTGTTTATCCTGCAGAGCCACTGCTCACCAACAAAAAAGAGAATCTATCTAGAGATATATAGGTATCTATTCAATAACTAAACTACAGCTATGGTATGGAACATTTTGTTTTTACAAGGGATGTGGTCCATGTGGTTTTTGTGCTGTCTTTGAAATTCACCAGCCTCCTCTCTTTACTTAGTGTATCTGGGCTACTTCAGGCTTTCATCCTTTCTTACCTGGACCATTGTAATTGGGCCTCCTGCCTCCTGTCTTTCAGTCTTCTGCACCTTTCTCTGTCCACAGAGAACTGAGTGACATTTCAAAACACAAATCAGATCATTTGTCAGCCTAAAATACCTGCCCCTAGAGTAAACCCTGTCTTCTATTCAAAAGTGATTATTCCATTCTCTGAACATTCCATTCTCCTTCAAATCTCTCAGGAATATTTCTACTGACCTTTCAAATGCTTTGTCATCCTGCAGGTGTTAAGTGTGTCTGAGATGCCCCCTCAGACCTGCCCCATCAAACCTTTAATGCCAGAGTAACTTCCAACTTACTCTGAAGATAGTTAATGCACATTAGTCGTTTCATGTTGCAACTTTGTACCTCTTGCCTCCACATCTTTTTTCTTTTCATTTTTTATTGTGAATTGGGTGAAAATTTACAGAGTATATCAGTTTTCCTTTCAAAAATGTATTCATATTTTATTTCATCTCAGTGATAGCAATGACCACAATGAAAACATCAGTTATGCCCCTGAGTTTCCGGTTTCCATTCTTCCTCCTTTCCTAACCCTTCTGTAGGTGGTTCTTGGGTAAATGCTGCCCTTTTGATCTAGAATGGTTGATGATCTTAAACTGTTCGCACTTCACTGGCACTAATGTTCCCATTGTTGTTGTTGTTGTGATGTGCTGTGGAGTTGGTTCCATCTCATAGCGACCCTGTACAGGGTTTCTGAGGCTGTAAATCTTCACGGGAGCAGAAAGCCTTATCTTTCTCCCACAGAACATCTGGGTAGTTTCAAACTGTTGACCTTAAGGTTCGCAGCCCAATTCGTAACCACTACGCTACCAGAGTTCCTAATATTCCCATTAGGAAAACAAAAGTCCTCAACACTGGACCAATAAACAACACTCTTATCAATGGAGAAAAGGTTGAAGTTGTCAAGGACTTCATTCTTCTTGGATCAACCATCAACACTCATGGAAGTATCAGTCAAGAAATCAAACGACATTTTATTGCATTAGGCAAATCTGCCACACAAGACCTTTTTAAAGTGTTGAAGAGCAAAACTGTCAGTTTGAGGACTAAGGTGTGCCTGACCCAAGCCATGATAGTTTCAATAACTTCATATGCATGTGAAAGTTGGACAGTGAATAAGGAAGATCATAGAAGAATTGATGCATTTAAGTTATGGTGTTGGAGGAGACTATTGAAATTGCCATGGGCTACCAAAAGAAGCAACAGATCCATGTTGGAAGAAGTGCAGCCAGAGTGCTCCTTGGAGGCTAGGATGGCCAGACTTTTTTTTGTCTTTCATAGTTCAGACCTATTGTCAGGAGGGATCAGTCACTGGAGAGGGATATCATGTTTGGTAGGGTGGAGGGTCAGAGAAAAAGGGGAAGACCCCAGTGAGATGGATTGGCAGAATGACAGCATCAATGGCTCAAGTGTGGCAACAATTGCGAGGTTGGCCCAGGACTGGGCAGTGTTTTCTTCTGTTGTACAAAGAGTCGCTAAGAGTTGGTACCGGCTCAATGACACCTAACAATAACAACAATAGCATTGTTCCCATTGTAGACTTGTTTATTGTTTGAATGAAAATTGAGCCACTGGGACCTGGGAGTTCATTTCCAGACTTGGAGGGGACCTAACACCCATAGTCTCAGGTGGTTCTGCCAGTCTCTATCAGATCAGTAAATGTGGTCTTTTTTTAATGATTTTGAGTTTTGTTCCATATTTATCTCCCATTCTACCCAGTACCTTATTATATTTATCTCTTTATCTTTGTACTGAATAGATTCCCATGGTTTAATCAAGAGGAACTGATGGCTCAGTGGTTAGGTGTTTGCTCATTAAAAGGTTGGTGGTTTGAACCCACCACCTGCTCCACAGGAAAAAAAATGTGGCATTGTGCTTCTGTAAAGATTTACAGACATGGAAACCCTATGGGGCAGTTCTACTCCACCCAGAAGAGTAGCTAAGAGTTGGAATTGTCTGAATAGCAACAAGTTTAGTTGTTTTTTTGTTTTTACTTAATGGTTTAATCACAGTGTCTCACAAAAATGTTCAGTACTTTTTTAGGGGAAGTATAACTAAAGGAAAAATGTAAAGAAAACATTTGTTGATTGAAGGAAAGATAGAATAAAAGAAGGAATAAATGAAATGGTTTTGATATATGCTTTTCAATTTCCAATAATAATCTTAGATTAATCATAGACTATGATATAATGTTGTTGTTAAGTGCTATCGAGTCAGCTCCGATTCATAGTGTTCCATAAAGGGTTTCTAAGGAGCGGCTGTTGGATTTCAGCCACTGACCCTTCAGTTAGCAGTCCGTTGCTTATTCATCAGTGCCACACCAGAACTCCAAATAGTATATGTTGTTGTTAAGTTCCGTGGAGTCGGTTCCGACTCATAGCGACCCTGCACAGGGTTTCCGAGACGCCTCATCTTTCTCCAGCGGAACCGCTGGTAGTTTCGAACTGCTGATCTTGCGGTTCACAGCCCGATTCGTAACCACTATGCTACCACTTCATTATTGTTAAGTACTGTCAAGTTGGTTCCAACCCATGGTGATCCTATATAGGGTTTCCAAGGAGCGGTTGGTGAACTTGAACTGCCTACCTTGCGGTCCAAACTGACTTTGAAGTCCAGCGCATTAATCCACTGCGCCACACCAGGACTCCCATATTCCACTTTAAAGGTGTTTTTCTTTTAGCAACATTTCCCCCCACTAATTTGAAAGCTATTAAGTAAGATGAAGCATTCAAAACCAGAGAACAGCACTGCCGGAATCTGTGGGGAGTAGTTAGTGCTCTAAACAATTGCTGATATGATTTAACTGAAGGCAAACCTTTTTAGATTTGAAGTGAAGCGCAAATACGATGTTAATAAAATCTAGAGCTCCATGGAAATGGATTTTTGCATGTGCTTTTATTGCTGTGAACCCTAGAGCTGAGAAATACAGCTCTAACCCCAAAATGTGATGGGCAACCACTCTTTTTCTGGGGACATGGAGCTGTAAACACTGGACTGCTAACCACAGGGTTAGTGGATCATTTCCTCTACCTATGTGGGGGAAGAATGAGACAGTCTGTTCCCATAAAGATTCACAGCCAGGGAAACCCTATGTAGGTTCACTATGGTTCCTCATCTAATGGATGGCAATGGGTTTTTGAACTCTTTTCTGACGTCTATGCAATGCTTGAAGATTTTAAGTTCTCATACAGTCTGAGGTTCAGATATGAGACTCTAGTTGAGGTTCTTCCTATATTTTGCTGACCCTCTACCAAGCATGATGTTCTTCTCCACGGACGGATCCCCCTGATAACATGTGAGACGAAGTCTCATCATCTTTGCTTCTAAGGTGTGTTCTGGTTGTACTTTGTCCAACACATATTTGTTGATGCTTCTGGAAGTCCATGATGTATTTAATAGTCTTCTCTAACTTAATAATTCAAAGGCATCAATTCTTTTTCAGTCTTCCTTACTTATTGTCCAACTTTTATATGCATATGAGTTGATTGAAAATACCATGGCTTGGGTCAGGTGCAACTTAGTCCTCACAGTAACATCTTTTAACACTTTAAAGAGGCCTTTTGCTGCAGATTTACTCAGTGCAATACAGCATTTATCTTCTTGACTGCTGTTTCCATGAGCATTGATTGTTGGTCCAAGTAATATGAGATCATTGTCAACTAAAATATTTTTTAAATTTCTCATGATGTCGCTTACTGGTCCATTAGTAAGGATTTTTGTTTTCTTTGAGTTATAATCCATACTTAGATATCTTCATCAGTAAGTGCTTCCATACTTCTTAAATTTCAGCAAGGTATGTCATCTGTCTATTTCAGGTTATTAATAAGTCTTTCTCTAATCCTGATGCTGCATTCTTCTCTTTCTCAGATTTTTTTGCTCAGCATACAGATTGA
>NW_006408528.1:36306545-36362685 GCF_000296735.1 Chrysochloris asiatica
TACAGGTTTCCTATGAGTAAAATTAAGTGCTCTGCAATTCCCATTTTTTACCATGTCATATATCTTTTGATATTGTCTGCAGAGTTGAATGCCTTTGCATAGGCAATAAAACACAGGTAAGTATCTTTCCAATATTTTCTGCTTTCAGCTTAGATCCATTTGACATCAGCAATTTGAGCCATGACCTGTTCTGAATTTTGTAAATTTCTGGGAGTTCCCTGTCAATATACTGTTCTACTAGTTTTTTAAAAAATTATTTTCAGCAAAATTTTTATTACATTTGATATTAACAATGTTGTTCAATAATTTCCATTTTCTGTTAGATCTTCTTTCTTTAGGATTGGCACTAGTATGGCTTTCTTCCAGCTAGTTGTTCAGTAGCTGTCTTCCAAATTTCTTGTCACACACAAGTAAACACAGCATCCGTTTGTTGAAACATTTTAATAGGTATTCTGTTAATTCCTATCGTCTTGATTTTTCACTCATGGCTTTAAACAGTTCATGGGAAAATGGAGTTAAATATATATGTTGTTGTTAAGTGCTTTTGTGTCTTTAAGAAGTCATTGAGACCCTATGTATGCACGACAGAAGGAAACACCACCTAGTACTGCAGCATCCTCACAATCGTTATGCTTGAGCCCATAACTGCTGCCACCATGTCAGTCCATCTCACTGAAGGTCTTTCTCTTTTTCTCTGACACTCCACTTTACCGAGCCTGATAATCTTCTCCAAGGACTGGTTATTCCTGAAACATGTCCAAAGTACAAGAGAAAAAGTCTCATCATCCTGGCTTTCTGAGAAGCAATCCCATAATACTTTTTCCCAAACAAATTTGTTCTTTCTTCTGGAAGCACATGGTACTTTCAATATTCCTCACTGGCACCATAATTCAAATTCATCAATTCTTGTCTGGTCTTCCTTATTCATTGTCCAGCTTTGCAAGTATTTGACAACTTTAATTTTTTTCTCCATTTATCATGACACTGGTAGTGTAATGGTTACGAATCGGGCTGCTAATCTCAAGGTCAGCAGTTCAAAACTACCAGCGGTTCCGTGGGAGAAAGATGAAGCTTTCTGCTCCTGTAAAGATTTACAGCCTTGGAAACCCTATGCAGGGTCACTGTGGGTTGGAATTGACTCAACAACACTTAACAAAAACAACAATCATGGCACTATTTATTAGTCCAGTTGTGAGGATTTTCATTTTCTTTATGTTGAGGTGCAATCCATACTGAAGGGAATAGTCTGATCTTCATCAGTAAGTCCTCTTCATCTATAGCAAACAAGATTGTGTCATCTATATATTACAGGTTGTTAATGAATCTTCCTTCAATCCTGATGCCTTATTCTTCTTCACATAATCTAACTTCTAGGATCATTTATCCAGCATATAGATTGAATAAGAGTGGTAAAAAGCTACAACCCTGGTGCACAACTTTTCTGGTTTTAAACCATCTAGTATCCACTAGTACTGTTCTAATGACTGCCTCTAGCTCTATGAATAGTTTCCTCATGAGCACAATGCTGTGCTTTGGATTAACCATTCTTTGCAATGTTATCCACTGTTATGATCCACACAATTGAATGCCTTTGCATAGTCAATAAAGTACAAGTAAACACCTTTCTGGTATTCTCTGCTTTCAGCGAAGAGCCATCTGATATCTCATTCCATGTCCTTTTTTTCATATACACATATATATGAAATATATGTGTATATGAAATATACCTATTTCACACCCTGTTGTGATGCTGCAGGAGAATGCACTAGATCACAAGATCAGTTTGAACCACAAGGCCAGCTATTCAAATCCACGAGCTGCTCCTTGGAAACCCTGTGCAGGGTTGCTATAAGCTGTAATCAGTTTGATAGCACTTAACAATATGTGTATGTTGTTAAGTGCTGTTGAGTTGGTCCCAACTCATTACGATCCTGTATAGGGTTTCCAAGTAGCAACTGGTGGGATTGAGCTAAAAACCATGTGATTTGCAGTCCAGTGCTGATCCTACAGCGCCATGCCAGGAGTCTATCTAGTTATATAATTTCACTGTTTTTGCTTCTCTAGAGAATCCAGCCTTAGACAATGTGTATTGAAATAATTCAGGATGGTAGATCTGGTTACCTGACTATACAACATCTGAATTTCTATGTTATGTAAGGAATATGATGTGCAAATAAGTTGTGTAAAACACAACTTATTTGCTAAAATGTGAACTAATTAAAATTTGTTGCCTTTGCCTCATGGGTTGGAATTAAGATGTAAATTCTAATTTTATCTAGGGAAGAAGATGGTGCTTCAAATCTTAGAAGTGATTGTGCTCACCACAAATTGATTTTGTACACGTCCTACTTGAAATTTTTGGGGAAAAAAAATGTGCTGGAGAAGAGCTTAGAGATGGTATCAGCAGCATATTGGCTAAGTCACCTGACTGATGGAAATTCACAAGGCTCTTTACTCTGACTGCATGAATTATTCATGTTCCATCCCATACTCAATTCTCAGTACCCAGTACATTAGATTATACTTGCTGTGGAAGGTGATCTAGGATAATGTGTTCTACCTGCCCTTAACATTCACAATTAACCTGTGGCCGTAATGCTACAGGATGGAGGAGAACTGCCACATAGGGTTTCCATCTTCTTTACAGAAGATGGCTGCCACATCTTTCTCCCACAGAATCACTAACTTTGCAGACAGCAACCAAGAACTTAACAAGTGCCCAACCTGGGCTTGACACACACCGTTGTTGTTAAGTGCTGTTGAGTCACTTCTGGTTCATAGTGACCCTGTGTAGGGTTTCCGAGAGCAGCTGGAGGGTTTGAATTTCTGACCTACCAGTTAGCAGTCTAGTGCTTATCCTACAGTGCCACTCCAGGACTCCATTGTTTTGCTATTGTTAAGTGTCATCAAATCGGTTCTGACCCATAGTGACCCTGTATAGGGTTTCCAAGGAGCAGTTGGTGAGCTTGAACCGCCAACCTTGTGGTTCAAGCTGACATTTAAGTCCAGTGCATTAACTCACAGTTCCACACCAGGACTCTAGGACTTCCCAAGGTACCTGGATATGCTCCTTTCAAGGAAGTGGCATGAACTTACGTAGTATAACTTACTGACGTACCTTCCCAACCCTTCCAACTCAGAGGGTTTCTAATAGTATTGGTTTTCCTATGTCAGTTTTGTCAGGTCATGAATAATATTTATTTTTGTTTACTCAACTCTATTCCATACTTACTGGGTTAAAGGTTGGTAGGTGTAGTTTCTTGAAATTATCTTTTGTTATTATTATTGTGGTAAAGTATATATATGAATGAGAAAGGTGAGGCTTTCTTTATATTTAAAGCCAGGGTTGCTATGAGTTGAAACCAACTCTTTGAACACTTAAACAGCAGCGAAGTATATATATAAAACAAATAATGCAACTTAAACTGACCCATGTTTAAGTATACAATTCAGCGACATTAACTACATTTGCCATGTTGTGCTACCATTGTTGTTGTTGTTAAGTGCCATTAAGTCAGTTCTGACTCATAGCAACCCTGTATAGCATTTCCAAGGAGCTACTGGTGAATTTGAATGGCTGACTTTGTGGTTCAAACTGACCTTATAGTCCAGTGCTTTATCCCACAGTGCCACACCAGGACTCCATTAGCCATTTCCTAAAGTGGTCTTTATATCCCCCAAAGAAAAACTCTGTACCACTTTAGCAAACACACATTTTTCCCTTCCCCCTGCCCTTGGTAACCAATAATAAACTTTTTGTCTATGTATTTGTTCTATTTTAGGGCTTTATCTTTTTAAATGAAAATATTCAATAATATTTAAGTCCTTATTAAGTTCACTAGTATATATAAGTTGTTAAGTGCCATCAAGTCGGTTCTGACTCCTAATGACCCTGTATAGGGTTTCCAAGGAGCATCTGTTGAATTTGAACCACTGACCTTGTGGTTCAAACTGACCTTGATGGTACAGTGCTTTATCTCATAGTGCCACATCAAGGCATTTAGTCATATTGTTGGTGACTGATGGCACAAATTATTAATAAGATTTCTGGAAGACAATAACAAATAGTTGCACTAATAGTCTTGAAGTCCTGGTGTGGCACTGTAGAATAAGCGCTTGACCACAAGATCAGTGTGAGCTGCAAGGGCAGCAGTTCAAACTCACCAGTTTTTTGGAAACCCTATACAAGGAGCTCTGGTAGCGTAGTGGTTACGAATTGGGCTGCGAACCTTAAGGTCAGCGGTTTGAAACTACCAGCTGCTCCGCGGGAGAAAGATGAGGCTTTCTACTCCCGTAAAGATTTATACCCTCGGAAACCCTATACAGGGTCGCTATGGGTCGGAACCGATTCGAAGGCACATAACAATACAGGGTTACTATGAGTTGGAACAGACAATGGAACTTAACAACAACAAAAGTCTTAAGATACTGCAAACTCTTGAACCAACAATTTACTTCTAGAAATTTATACTAGCGAAATAATTACATACACTTACAAATGCTTAATTATACACATGTGCATCACAGCATTGTTTGTATAAAGAAAAACTAGAAACAACTTAAATACCCCATAATACGGACTTGGTTAAATAAATTAAGCTTTATATGGGTAGGATATGATAAAACTATGAAAACATAAAACTATATGAAAAGATGTTCACATATACTTTAAGTAAAATATCAGGCTAAAAATAGAATGAATAAGGTTATCTCATTTTGGTAAAAATAAACATACACATGCACAAATATGTATACATATATGGCGCTGTGGGCTAAACACTTTACTGTAAAGTCGGTTTGGACCACAAGGTCGGCGATTCAAGCTCATCTGCCACTCTTTGGAAATCCTATACAGGGTCGCAATGGGTCCAAACTGACTTGATGGTACTTAATTACATATATACAAAGGAGCTTAAAAAATCTGTGGAACAATGGAATTGAGAGATAGTAGATTTTCCCACAAAATTTTTGAAGAAAAAACCTGTAAGAATGTAACTATCCTTCCAGTGTGGCATTTTAGTGCTTTATATGTTCTTCTCTCTGATCACCTACATTTATCAATTTTTTAAATAAAGAATGCTTATATTTTATTTCAAATAGAACTTTTTTTTTTTTCAAATCATGCTTTATTTCTAGATTTTTTCCCATGCATAGTATTCATATCGGAGTCCCGGTGTGGCGCTGTGGGCTAATGCATCAGACTGTAAAGTCATTAGAACTGCAAGGTTGGTGGTTCAAGCTCACCAGCTGCTCCTTGGAAAAACCTTAAACAGGGTTGCTATGGGTTGGAATGAATTTTTTTTTTTTTTTCAGAATCAAAGTTTGACGACACTTATTGTATTCATAATTGATCATTTCTATATTTCAGAAGTTTTGTTCTTAAGTTCAACCAACATTTTTATAACAATCATGTAAGCCCATTTCTTTTTATTCGACTTTGTTTTGTATGTCTTATTTTCTTTTTATTTGGCTAATATGGAAAAGCACTTACTCAGCACACTTACAGGATTTATCCTGGTCTTGAAGATGTCGTATGTTACTCAGTTTTCTCTGCAGACTAAATAAACCCTCTTCAATCATCTTTTTTATTTTTTATTTTTATTTATTGTTCATCTGTGGACCTTCTTTACTTTATTCATGAACTTAAAATGTAGTGACCAAAATGGAGACCATGTGACTAAGACTGCATGGGGAGGTGTTGTTCTTAACCCCTTGCTAGTCACCAGCTCAATATTGTTTTAAAAATATTTCTGTCCTCAATGTTTTCTCTTTTATGTGTTTACCCTTATGTTATTAAATTACATCCGTTTGATAAGAAAATTTCTCAAAAATGTCAGGGTTATTTTGAATTTAGTCAATAGAATTCGAAAACAATAGCAACCCCACCTGATCTGAGGTTCTCAATGTTGAGTACAAATTTAGTGACTACAGGGCTGATTCCTATACTCACCACATCTCTTCTGCCTTGAGACTGGACCTTGGCTTCATCTGTCTGACGACATTACAAAAGGTCAATAAACACCTAACTTCCTATCTTTTTGATTATGTGATAATGTGTAATGGCACAAAACCCTTGCAGAAATTCAAGAGAAATTATTTGGGTTACCACCCCCTTTAAATTCCTTTAACATGCTTTGTTCTTCATAAAGAACAACTGACATCATGAAATTTTTCTAGTTTCCAAGAGTTGAAAAGTCATGTTGCTGGTATGCAGTAGGGTGGTATAGTGTTTTACATGTTAGACTGCTAACTGCAAGGTTAGCAGTTTGAATCTATCAGCTACTCCTCAGGAGAAAGACAAGACTTTTGGCTCCTGTAAATATTTGCAGCCTCTGAACCCCTATACAGGATCTCTTTGAGTTGGAACTTACTGAACAACACCTAACAAGCACATAAAAGCAAACCTCTTTAACACTGATCGTGTACCAGAGACACACTGGTACCCCAAAGTCAATATTCAGAAAGATAAGCATTCAGAAAAATGTATATTACTTTTCTGTCCTATGGGATATAAATCGTACAGTCTGTGGAATTTTTCTTTTGACTTTGTGATTATATTCCATCATGAACAGGGGAAAACATTTTACCTGGGCTGCATTTATTTTTAAAGCCATCACATTTAAATGAGCTATGGAAATGGAAGCTTTCACACTGCTGATGTTGAAGAGCAAATTAGAAGCAAATGATGATAATTATAAAGCACAACCTTGTGTTCTCCTGGATATGCCTAAAGGTAATGAGAAAACACAGGGTAAAAAGTTGGAGCTGGTAAAGATGGAGAATGGCAGGCTGTCAGAGAGTTCCACATGAAAAAGCATAATGACAACAACTGGTAGTGTTGGGTTTCATGGGAAATTGTCTGAGCATAGATGACTGGGTTGTTTGGTTTGAAAAAACAACAACAACAACAAAACACTTTGGGAAGAGTGCAATCAGCTAATTATCATAGGTACAAAATACATTTATGTATCCAAAAAAAGGATAAGCACAAGGTGATGAATGAATGATTGTAGGAGAAGAAGTCAATCAAGTGTTCCAATATGAATAAATGCAATTAGTGAAATCAGTCATTGTTACAATTACCAAAGCATGTCATTGTAATATAAAAACTAATCTCTCTCAAGTAGATTAATGAAAAGTCTTTGAAAACTTACTCTTCTCTATTTTCAGAGATCTTAATTGTACGCCAAAGGTTATGCATTGAAAGAATATCTTGTATGCATTTCTTACTACAAGAAAACTATTCCTAAGATGGATGTGATTGCACATAGTATGCATGCATTTCTTCAATATTAACTGTAAAATATCAACTCACTTGTTGTTAAGTGCCATCAAGTAGGTTCCCACTCATAGTGACTATGTATAGGGCTTCTGAGAAGCAACTGGTGAATTTGAACCTGCTGACCTTTTAGTTTTAGAGTAGCATAAAAACTGGCTTTATAAGACTTCCCCTCCCCCAACTGTAGAGTATGCAGATCGTATTCATACACATTATCCCATCACTGAAGTCTTCATTCCCAGACCTCAGCTTATATGCACCTTCTCTGGGATGTCTTACCTCTGAGCCCTAAAGGCTCCTAATTGTCATGACATATCATCTTCCCTGGTGTGACTCTGTAGAATAAGCAATGGACCAAAAGGTCAGTTTGAACCGTGAGATCAGCAGTTCAAACTCACCAGCTGCTCCTCGGAAACCCTATACAGGATCTCTGTGAGTCAGAACTGAAGAGGCTTGGAATCGATTAGTCCCATAGACTAATGGAACATGTGAATATTCATCTCCACTACTCTGAAACCAGAAGAACTAGACGGTGTCCAGCTACCATTAACAACTGCTCTGAAAGGGATCACATCAGAGGGTCCCAGATAGTGTGGGCGAAAAATGTGGAACAAAACTCAAAGTAAAAAACAAAAAACAGACCAGTTTTACTGGTCAGAAGGAGACTGGAGGAACCTGAGAGTATGGCTTCTAGCCCCCTCCAGGTTTGGAAAACAACACATCCTCGTAGCCCAATTTTCAGTCAAGCAGTAGATAGGTTTTTAGTGGGAGCAGCAACTCTAGTAAGGTCTGCTCACCATGGAATGGTCCATCGTTAGAAATCAAAAGGCAACATTTACCTAAGGGCAAAGTTGAGAAGGGATGGGAAGGAGGGTGAAATGGCAATAAGGAACCACAGGGAGAAAGTGGGATAAATGTTATTGCATGGAAGGGAATGCAATCATTGAGATGAAACAAAGTGTATGACTTGTTGAATGTAAAACTGATGATCTTGTCTGTAAACCTTCACTCAATTCACAATAAAAAGTTCAAACAAAAACAAAAAACCCACTGTGATTTAGCCATATAATGGATTACTTATACTATTAAGCAATAAAAGGGAATGAACTATTGATACATACAGCATGAATTGCCAGATAATTATGCTGAGTGAAAAAAAGCCAATCCCAGAAGGTTATATATTGTATTGTATTTATATTGTTGTTTAGTGCCGTTGAGTTGGTTCTGACTCAGAGTGACCCTGTATAAGGTTTCCAAGGAGCAGCTGGTGGGTTTGAACTGCCAATCTTGTGGTTAACAGTTTAATGCTTATCCTACAGCACTACAACACTGTTTAAATAATACAATTATCGAAGTAGAGAACAGATTAATGGTTGCCAGGAGCTAAGGAAGGGATGAGGATGGAGGAAAGGAAGCATGTCCTATTTGAGGACAACTTGAGAGATCCTATATGAATGTCAATATCATGGTGGGAATTTTGTTCCACAGGAGACTTCACTGTGCCGTGGTTAAGTACTCAGCTAGTAACCAAAAGATCGGTGGTTCGAACTCATCAGCTGCTCCACAGGAGAAAGATGTGGCAGTCCGCTTCTGTAAAGATTACAACCTTGGAAACCCTATGGGGGTAGCTCTACTCTGTGGTATTATTATGAGTAAGAACTGATTCCATGCCAATGGGCTTAATATTAATTAGGAGCTCTGTAGCATAGTGTGCTATGTGTTGGGCTGCTAACTGCAAGGTCAGCAGTTCAAATCTACTAGCCACTCTGCAGGAGAAAGATGAGGCTTTCTGCTTCCATAAAGATTTACAGACTCGGAAACCCTATTCAGAGTTGCTATGAATTGACTGTATGGCACACCACCACCACCACCACCACCACCACCACCACCACCATACTTCTAAGAAGTTGCCTTGGGTGAAAATGAGTGAAGCATATAGGGGAATCTCTGTTTGTTTGTTTGTTTTCTTATAACAATAGGTGAATCAACAATTATCTCAAAATAAAAAGTTTTATTTAAGATAAAAGCACATAACCAGTAGAAAGGAAAATATGAGTAGAGAATATGAGAGAGAAACAGGAACCGGAGTTTTCCATCTTGTTTAGGAGTTCTCCTGGTGCTCCTGCAGTTTTAATTCCAATCCAGCTGATTCTTAAGAAGCTATAACACAGAGGAGATCCCCCATTACATGGTGAGTCCTAATGCATCATGTGGAGGCAATAATTAAAGATAAAGCGGCAAATACAAGTACAATTTATCGCTTCCTTTCTTACATTCTCCTGGATCAAATCTTCACCCCAGTTCAGGGATTCTTAATCTTGACTGCACATTGGAATGAATCATCAGGAGAGCTTTAAAAACTGTCAGTGCCTGGATCCCACCCACTGAAATGCTGATGAGTCCTGGGTAGCTCTTGGGCATCGTGGTTACGAATCAGGCTGCTAATCTCATGGTCAGCAGTTCGAAACTACCAGCTGTTCCAGGGGAGAAAGATGAGATTTATAGCCTTGGAAGCCCTGTACAGGGTCTCAATGAGTCGGAACCGACTCCACGGCACATAACAACAACAGCAACAATCTCTTGGGCATCAGCATTTTTAAAAGATCTCCAGATGACTGTGAAGTGCAGTCAAGACTGCACATTGGGCCAGTGGAGGTTCACAGCCCACTTGAATCTTAATCTTATTGTGTCTACACATCATGTATTTGTTTCTAACAGAAAGTTAAGGGATAAGTTTGAGGTGTTGTTTCACTATACCTATAATAATGAGAACTGTAAGTAAGTACATAATCGTTTTGAAGTAGAATTTATATTTATAAATAAGGTCTATGAACACTTGATTGTTAGATCATCTAAGACTTGGTTGCCTCACTGGCTTTCTTTCAACTCCTAGATCAGTCCATGTTCTCACCTACCCCAGAGTGTTTTTTCATGTATTGCACCTTCTACATAGGGTGTAGAAGGCGTCCAGGTCTGACACTGTGGGAAAAAGTACTGGACTTACAAGGTCAGTTTGAATCACAAGGTCAGTGGTTCAAACTCATTTAACAACACCACCACATGGCTGTGGCACTGTAAGATAAACACTCGGAAACCCTATACGGGGTCGCTATGGGTTGGAACCGACTCCACAGCATTTAACAACAACAACACTAATCACAAGGTCAACGGTTCAAACCCACAGCCACTCCTTGGAAACCCTATACAGGGTCTATGAGGTGGAATTGACTCAATGGCACTTACCAACAACAACAAGATGGATGCCAAGAAATTTGGAAGATGACTACCTGGACAACCAATTGGGAGACATGCATATTTGTATCCATTCCAAAATAAGATAACCCAACAGAATATGGATATCATTGAACAATATCATTAATATCACATTCAAGTAAAATTTTGCTGAAGATAAATAAAAAACAATTGCAACAGTACATGTAAGGGGAGTTGCTAGAGATTCAAGACTGATTCAGAAGAGGACCTGGAATGAAAGATATCAATGCTGATGCAGGATCTTATTTCAGCCAAGATTGATCTTGGGGCTGAAAGCAGAGAATACCAGAAAGATGTTTGGTGGTGGTGATGCTGTGCCGTGGAGTCGTTTTCTACTCATAGGGATCCATTATAGGGTTTCCAAGGCAGTATATCTTTACAGTAGCAGAGAGCCTCATCTTTTTCCCATGGAGCAGCTGGGAGATTTGGACTGCTGAGCTTTTGGTTAGCAGTCCAGTTTGTAATCCACTACATTACCAGGGCTCCTAGAAAGATGTCTATTCATGCATTAGTGACTATGCAAAGGCTTTCGATTGTGTGGATTGTGACAAGATGTAAACAGATTTCTTCATGTGCAATCTTGTACATAGACCAAGAGGCACTCATTCAAACAGAACAAATAATCCAAGAAATTGGATTATATGAAGAAGACTATGGCATCAGGATTGGAAGAGGACTCATGAACGACTTTTGATATGCAGTTGATATAACCTTTCTTGCTGTAAGCTAATAATACTGATGAAGATCAAAGACTACATACAGTCTTCATTATGAATTGAACCTCAATGTAAAGAAAAAAAAAATCCTCACAATTATACCAATAAATAACATCATGATGAATGGAGAAAACATTGAAGTTATCAAAGACTTCATTTTGCTTGGATCCACAGTCTACACTCATGGAAGCAACAGTTAAGAAATCAAACATGTTTAACCATTAGAGTGTTACAGAACAAAGATGTCACTTTGAGGACTAATGTGTGTCTGACCCAAACCATGGTATTTTCAGTCACCTCATATGCATGTGAACGTTGGGTAATGAATAAGGAAGACTTTAGAAGAATCCATGCATTTGAATTATAGTGTTGGAAAAGAATATTAACAGTACCATGGACTGCCAGAAGAACAAACAGATCTGTGTTGGAAGTAGTACAGCTAGAATGCTCCTTGGAAGCCATGGTGAGACTTTGTCTCTCATACTTTGGACATGGTCTCAAGAGGAACCAACCCCTGGAGAAGAACATCACATCTGGTAAAATGGAGGATCATTGAAAAAGAGGAAGACCCCTGACGAGATGGATTGACACAGTGTCAACAGCAATGAAATGAACTCAAACATAACAATTGTGAGGATGGTCCAGAACTGGGCATTGTTTCCTTCTGTTGTGCAGAGGGTCGCTATGAGTTGGAAGTGACTAGACAGCACCGAACAACAACAACAACAACAACAACAACAACATGGATCTAGAAGGAGTGTGTCTCTTGTGTTTCTTTTTCTTTCTTTCTCCTGCATTTCTCCCTCCCTCCCCTTTTTGCCTAATGCATCTTCCACTTCTCTTTCAGATGCCATTTCAGTCTTTACATTGTAAGTGAAGCCAGACTCGCATGGTACTAGGAATCTATCCATCCCAGCACTTATCACAGTTGTAATTTTACAATTATTTTATAAGTATTCAGTAAATGTCTGCCCCTCCCCCCGCAGACTAGAAACTGTATAAGCATAGAAATTGCATCTGTTTTTATTCTCTATTTTTAGCCACCAGCTCTTTGTTGTTGTTAAGTGCCATCAAATTGGTTCCCAATAATAGTGACTTTGTATAGGGTTTCCGAGGAGCAACTGGTGAGTTTGAACTGCCAACCATGTGATTCAAACCCACTTGCAGTCCAGTGCATTATTCTGCAGCACCACACCGGGACTCCACCAGTTTGTAGCACCTTACATAGTGTAAGTGCTCAATGATTGATTTAACAAATCTTTACATAGAAACGTTAAAAAGTACTAGCAGACATACTAGGATATTTTAACTGCTGAAAACCAGTTAATATGACCTTGAACAGGTGACAAAGTTCCTCTGGGGCTAAATATAAGCAACTATGAGCTAAGGATGATTCTCAGACTTGTCTCCACATTAGGACCACCTGTGGTTACTGTTGTTAAATGCCTTTGAGTCAATTACAACTCACCACATACAGAGTTTTTGAGGCTGTGAATCTTTGAAAGAGCAGAAAGGCTCATCTGTCTACTGCAGAGCTGTGGTGGACTTGAACCACAGACTTTGTGGTTTGTAGTCCAGCGCTTCTCCTACAAACCACTTAGGAAACTTTAAAAAATACTAAAGGAGCTCTGGTAGCATGGTGGTTACAAGTCGGGCTGCTAACCTCAAGGTCAGCAGTTTCAAACTACCAGCCATTCTGCGGGAGAGAGATGAGGCTTTCTGCTTCCATAAAGATTTACAGCCGCAGAAACCGTGTACAGAGTTACTATTAGTCAGAACCGACTCGATGACACACACACTACCACCACCAGCACAAATGTCTGGCCCCCAGCCCAGAAGACCTGATCTAACTGGTTTGATTGAAAAATCAGGAATTTTTAAATGCTACATCTGTAATTTTTAAATACTCCCAGGTGATTCAATGTGCAGTTAAAATTGAGAGCTATTGGCCTTGATGACTTCTAAGATCTGATACAACTATACATTTTTAGGATCTTATGAAACTTGAAACTACTCTCCTTTTCAATTAGGATAACATGGACTAAAAGAAAACCAAGCCCTTGATAACTCGGGCAGACACAAATAGAAAATATTTGTAAGCTATCACTTAATTTTTTTTCTTTTACTTTTCCCATTAATGCTGTTTACACTGCCACCTCTCCATAGACTTGTCCTGCTGGTACCTTAGGAATGGAGAATGTGGGATGCTGCTATCTAAGGTAGAGGTAAATTGGGAATTAATTATTGACATAAACCAGAGCAAATAAAAATTTGCTCTTTTGATTGTTAACTTTCTGATTTTCAAAATAGCAGTTTAAAAACACATTGCTCTATCAAATTGCCCAGAGGGATTAATCTGCATGAAAGATTAATTCCCTGAGATATTTCACTCTTTAACAGTTTCCTGGTGTAGCGTTTAATATTTTACACTAAAAATAAAATCTGGTGTCAAATTTCATTTGTTATCACTTTTTTGCTGTAATTGACTCTAAGATCTAAAGAACTCATGAATGCCATGACTTTTTGTGCTCCAGTCCAGAGAACTCAGATCACAGAATGCAAATAAGGAAAGAGCTCATTTCCCAGGCAGAGGAGTACAGGAGACAGCTCCAGAAGTAAAGAGCATCCTTCTGCTGCTCTGAGCTGTACTGGTTTTCGCTGTTGTTTACTTGGGTTGTGACATACACTGCCGTGGATTAATAGAATGATTGGAATTACACACACACAAAAAAATCATGCTTTGAGTTGATACATTTTCAGTCTAATTTGTAAAACGTTCTTTGGCATTAGAAACAAAGCGACATGAAGAAGTTTTTTTTATACCTTGTAGCTGCAGTCCTTGTGAGTCAGTGCACTTCTGTGTAGTCCCCATGATGACAGATTGTGAGAGCTGTGTGTATATGTATGTGTGGAAACACCAAGACAATTTAAATTGTTGGGTGGTAATCAGGGCGAGTTGCCTTCTTCATTCTTTAGCAATGTCAATAAACACAAATGGGTCTCCTCGTTACATTGCTCTCTGGCATCCTGGTGCTCAGGTTAAGTGCCTGGGAAATCTGTTCACTTCTTGGAGCCAGCAGGGTGCTCTGTAAGCCCATTCTGTAGTGGGTCCCTGACTCAGAGGAGGCCACCCTGAGTGCATAGCTTCCTACTTAAGGGTAGAGGCCTGGCTACTTGCAGTAGCTAAGCATGGAAACCTTCTGTTTGGGGCACTGAACGCAGAGACAAATTGCTGACTTTCTGTTTTTCTGTCTTGGGGGAGGGATAGTAAAAAAGGGAAACTCCCTCTTCCCCACTTTCAACTCTCAAAAAGTAACTCTGGGCATAGCCCATCAATAACTCTTCTTTAATATAAGATAACCTCTACAAGAATGAAACCTTTTGATTATTCATATTTTAGTATGAATTATGTAAATTAGAAAATCAGGTCACTTTCTCCTCAGGGAAGTCAGTCATAGAGAGAATGGGAGTCTAAATTGAGAGGGGAATGGGGAATGAGGCTTGTTTCCTGGTATAAAGAACCTTTGAGTAGGGGTCAGAGTGGAAGACTGTGAGAAACTAGAAGCAGTCTGAGAACTCTTCATGTCTGGGAATGAGTAAGGTACAGAAGTTGGGGGCAAGGAGCTATCAGAAGGGGTTACAGACAGGAGCAAATTCGAGTCCACTTAAAACAAGCCTTAGCTACTTTGAACATTTGCTTAAATATTGAAATTCATCGGTTGAACCACATGGTAGAAAAATACACATCCTGCTATATTGGCTGTAGGCAAATATATGATATTATTCTCTTAACCTAAAAATTAGGAAGCATGGCTGTCCTTAGGGAAACATGTAAAATTGGCCAAAGTTTGGTCTTCTGTCCTCAGTCTCTCCATCTGAAATGTCAAACACTAATTTCAGCACTGACTTCTAGCCTTCCCTTAGTTCCCTACAGCCATGCCTCCACACTGTGGATCATGGACTCTCTTCTTCACAGAGTCTCCATGTTGTAGACACACACAGATAGCCTGAGGGAATTAATTTCTAGATCCTCAACATCTGTGTTGTACCTAAAATTCATCTATTAGTCCAGATGTTGCTGTGTTTCCCACCTTCCTTTTCACAGTTACTCTTCTACTTTATAAAGAAAAGGCCTCTCTCACCCATCCCAAATCTCACTATGGTAACCCCTCAAACAAAGGGACAACTGGGAACACTGGAGTCAGGAAAACCTTCCTTAACCAAGCCACTAAGAGCATGTATATCTTTCCTGTCTTAAGATGCATTTCTGATAGGGGTCAAGTCAACATCTGAATTAGAAAGCATGCTTGTTAATCTCTGTTGCAATGATCTGAATTCCCAGAGTGATGGCAATTTTTATTTAATGACCTCATTTTTTCAATTCCCTGACTATTATCAAAGAATGTGCCGCTCCTCCTGAAAGAGAGTTTCGTGAAAGCAAAACAAACGAAGCATAAAAAGAAGTATTGAAGGTGGCAGCACTTTATTTCATCCTTGCAACAAACTCTTGGCAGAGTTCCATGTCTCATCTATCAATTGATCTGAGAATCAGAAATCTAAGTGAGGTGGCTATCACAGAGATGCACATTAACACATTAATTAGATCTGAAGCATGAGGCCAAATTGTTTCTAACAGAAAGTAAGTCTGTGAAACCAGAGGTTTGACAAAAAAGACTGCTTTGCCAATTACATTGTATCAAGGATATCATTTATAACTTGAATGAATTACATTTTCAGTTTTTTGACAAAACAAAAATGTATTCAAGTCATGTTACAAAAATATTGTATTGGCAAAGGAGTATTGAAATATAAATTAAAAAATAGTTTCCAACCATCTCTGAGTACACCAACTTAAATAAAATGCCTTCAAGTGAAAAAGAAGCAGGTATGACAGTCAACTGAAAAGTCTTGATAAAACTGGGTACACTTTGCAGAATTTGATAAACTTAATCACTATTGGAGGAATAGAGAATGCTTTTGAAAGTCAGGTTTTGGTTTTTCCAAAGGAATTTAAATATCTAATTGTGCAAATTAATTTTAATTATTATTAATACTTAATTGAATTTATCATGCTAAAACAAATATCGACAAGCATGATATTTATTAGTTAAATTATTAAGTACTTTTAATAATAGATTGCCATGTCATTTTTGGCATGTAACTCAAAAGATTGCTCAAATAATTGGCATTACTACCACAGTCTTATCTACTTATTTATGTGAGCAATGTTTCTCAGTGTATTTCTATAAAAATAAGATAGGAATCAAATTGATGAATCCTGTCTCACTCCAGTAATAAGTAATATTAAGCTAGATACATATGAATTAGCTCAGCAGTAAGAATAGAAAATCATTAAAAACCAAATTACCAATAGCATTTTACTCATGTTTGGTGCTCATGTTGGAGTACTGGTGTGGCACTATAGGATAAGCACTTGACTGCTAATAACAAGGTCAGAGGTTCAAAGCCACCAACCTCTCCTTGAAAACCCTATACAAAGTCTCTATGAATCAGAGAATGGACTCAATAGCACATAACCACATGTTTGATAATTTATCTAAATTTATATTCTATGCATATTGTTTTGATCACAGTGTTCTGCTATGAATAATTTTGTAGTTTCTTCATTCAGAAGAAATGTTTTTGTACAGTAACAAAATATTTTTAAAAATTCTAATTTACATGCATGATTTTGTTTCAGAGAAGTATAATAGGGTAATGAAGAAAAGCTTTCCAAGGATTAAAAGAAGTCCTATTTGAGTCATTATTAGTGGTGGTTGTTGTTGTGAAGTGCCGTTGAATCGGTTCCAACCCATAGCAACCCCTGTATAGGGTTTCCGAGGAGCAGCTGGTGAGCTTGAACTGCCATGGCCGTGTACAAATATGCAGAATAGTTCCAAGAGAATAGGGGATAGTCCTAAAATTCCAGCTCAGAAGAGCTTGGGTATGTTTTTTGTAATGATTATATCAAACAAAACATCCCCCAAAAAACAAAACAAAAAAAAAATCGCAGAGGGAATAGAAGCAAATACTGTTGAAGGATGATGCACAGAGGGGATTGTAATCATTGCAATGAAACAATGAGTGTAAAACTGATGTTCTCCCTGTAAGCTATTACTCAATTCACAATAAAAGCTCTTTAAAAAATCAGAATAATATACAATAATATATGGAAAGCACAAAGTAGGCTATACATTCCAGTATTATGGATTATTAATAAAAGGGACACATAGTCATTAAAAAAATAAATAAACAACCTAATCAGTTGCAGATTCCAATTCAGAACAGCTCCATGAATGTCTAAGTAGAACTGTACTCCATAGGGTTTTTAGTAGTGGTGACAATACAAATCAAATCTCTATGACATATGAATTCCACTTGGTTGCATTTGTAAGAGTTTTATTTTAGGATGCTGGTGTATACTTCCTTTGTAATTGTTTATATTTTTAAGAAAACATTTTAACTGTTTACATGGAAAATGTACAAAGGGATACGTAACCCACTGTCACCAAGTTGACTCTGACACATACTACCCTATCTATGTAGGGTTTCTGAGACTATAAATCTCTAAAGGAGAAAAGTCTCAACTTTCTCCCAAGGAGTAGCTGGTAGGTTTGAACTGCTGACAAATTCAATCTTTTCTCCATTGATAAGAATGTTTATTGGTCCAGTGGTGAGGATTTTTGTTTTCTTTACATTGAGATGCAATCTATACTGAAGGCTGTGGTCTTTGATCTTCATCAGTAAATATTTTAAGTCTTAGTCACTTTCAGCAAGCAAGGTTTTATCATCTGAATATTACAGGTTGTTAATGAGTCTTTCTCCTTGTTCTTTAATGTTATGTAAGTTTGCCATCACTTTGTAATGATTGAACTTGCCCCAAATTATTCATCACAATCAGTTTATTTCCTGAAAGAATGTTCAGCTCTTACATCATTCAAGTCTTTCCTTGCACTAAATCAAACAAAAACCAAGCCCACAGCCATAGAGTTGATTTCAATTCAAAACGACCCTATATAGGTTTTCTTAGACTGTCCATCTTTAGGGACGCACATAGCCTCATCGCACTCTGGTAGAGCAGCTGGTGGATTTGAACCACCAATCTTGTGGTTAGCAGCCCAATGCCTAATCCACAGTGCCACCACAAGTAAAGCTAAATAACTGTATACCTCTAGTCTGGCATAGTTACAGTTTCTTAAAGACATAGTTAGAAACAGATCTCGTTTTAACCCAGGTGCTGCCTGCATTTGAAATACTAGGAGCATAGCTTCCAGCATCATAGCAACATGCAGATCACCACAGTACAAAAAACTGACAGATGAGTGGTGGCAAGTGTGCACACATAGCCCAAATGAGATTGAATCGAATTTAGGAATGGAGACAGAGGAAAACACAGCACTTTGAAGAAGCAGCTGATCATTGGCATTCTTGGGTTTGTTTTGGGTTCGTTGGTTGTTTGCATTGCACTGACTCTGTCTTCCCCGACTGGTCTCGGTGTGAAGAAAACACCTTTGATATTTTTCCATTAGAAGAAAAACTCTGCTAAGCAGGCCAAGGTCATGAGTTTGAGAACTGTGTTGGCTATTAGCTCCAGGTTGCCTGGGAGATGTAATTGATGTAGCGAAGACAAGCTAGCTATGCACAGATGCATCCATGTGCTCTCGGGAAAACAACTATAGGTTCCATATTAGGCAGTGGTCAGGAGCATCAGTTTATAAATGAAGACTCATGTATCACATATGTGGTTGTTCTTGACAGTAGTGAAGATTATCCCATGTATATCTCTGGACTTCTGCAATTGTCAAGATCATGCTGAATGCTAAGAAAACAGCCACATTCACTGTAATTAAAAAAAAGAAAATGTAGTGAGTACCTGGTACATGCCAGGTATGTGAAGTTTTAGGTGTCATAAAGTATGGTTCTTGACCTTATTAACCACACATACACTGGAGAATCTAGGGGAAAAAAAACTGTTTACAATCCTTTTCATAATGAAATAAGATATCTTGTAAGGCTAGGGAAAAAGTTTAAGAAAAGCTTGTTTTTCTCTTTAAACTGAATTATGCACTGCTGTGATGCAGGAAACTATCAAGTATATCAAATGCAATACTAGTTGATTCATGATGAATTAACCCAAACTAGTTAGGAAGTACCTAGATGTTCTTGCTCATAACTTTCATTGTAGTCTGTAGTCCACACATAGTTTTCATCTGCTTCATGAAAATCTTTATAATGAATCAGGACTTTGAACCCGTTCATTCTGGTTCATCCCCTGGTGAGAATTTGCATTTCCACCCTAGATATACTGAAGCAGAATCTGTATTTAATAAGATCCTCAGTGATTCTTACATATATATAAGAAGCATGTGGGCATCTATAAAATTCACTTGAGGATCTTGTTAAAATGTAGATTCTGATTGGTATATTTGGAATGGAAATGCAAATTCTAACGAGGGATTCCAACCAGAGGGAACCATTCAAAGCCTAATAATGAATATTTAGCAAGTCCACAGCCACTCAGATAAGCACAGACATAGGTGGGGCAGCCAGGCACATGCTTCAGCAGCTACCATCTGTTCCCCCTTCCCACGGAGATAGGTCATCATTCTTCAATGAAGAGCTTCAATAATAACAAACTCCAAGAAAACCCAGAACCTTGCTGCCTTGATTTTGACTTGGTAATATGGGAGTCCTGGATTGCAAGGTCAGTTTGAACCGCAAGGTTGGCCAAGGTTCAAACATACCAGCTGCTTCTTGGAAACCCTATACGGGGTCACTGTGAGTCAGAACCAGCTCAAAGGCAGTTAACAACAACAATGTAGAATTAGAACTTGTGAAGTAGTAATTCTCCAACTTAGTGACACTTCCAGAAAAAGCTAAAATTATTCAGATTTCATGCATCCTAAATCTAAACAAGAGACTCAGATTCATCCCATGAATCAATGGTTTAAAATTTTTCTCTAAATAATCCTGATGTAGTCAATCCACAGAAGGATGTTTAAAAACCATTTCCATCAATGGATGGAAAGAAGCTTAACTACTTTAACAATACTGCTTCTATCCTTTGCCGTAGACTCCGACAATATTGTATTTCTGTTGAGTTAAATAACAATATGTCCATAATCTTTTGGAACAACTTGACTAATCGGCATGATATAGTTCATACAGTTTATGTTCTACATTCTAGTGTGGTGAGTAGTGACTATAAGCAGACATCTCAGATGTAACTATTGATCTCTACTAATTCAGAGCAAAAGGCAAGAAAGATACCAAATACTCAAAGCAGAAATTAGTCTGGTGCTTAGTCACTGCTACTGGCTATTCTGATCAGGGACACAATACATGGATCCTGATAGAATGGAAGAAAAATGAGATCCTCTGATTCTTAAAGAATATCTAGACTTCCTGGACTGATTGAGCTTGGAGGATTTCCGAGACAATTGCCCTGACATGCTCTTTAATCTCTTATAGCTAAGTAACAGATTAGCTCACAAACTGAGAATATCACCTGTGAGTACTGTGTTTCTTTTAAAAAGTCTAATATATGAGCCCAAAAATTCAACATTTACCTTAAAGCAAAGATGAGAAGATAAAGGAGCAGGGAAACCAGATTAATGGAAACAGAACAACCAGAATAGAAATAAAGACAATGATCATTCATTGTAAAGAATATAACCACTGTTATTAAATGAGTTGTGTACAATTTATTGAATGGGAACTGAAACTACAGTGCACATCTTCACTGAAAACACAATAAAACACTTTAAAAAACTAGCAATTAAGAATACTATATTTTTACACAAATAACATACACATCATACTTTTTTTTTTTTTTTTTTTTACCAACTATACCTTCACCCATGTGTGCTATGATGATTTTCCATGTTTCTGAAAAATGAAAAAACAAAACAAAAACCTAGCATAAAGAACTACTGAAAATACCTTGCCGGGGGAAGGGCATGGCTGGCAAAAAAAAAAAAGTGTAACACATGTGTTATTTGCACAAAATATGTAATTGTAGAATCTAGTTATAGAATATAGCACATAGGTAGATGCTAGGATGATAATAGGAATTGGGTAAAGCAAGTAGGATGGTGTGCCTGGAATCATGATTTTTGACAAGAAAGGGACCAAACACAATATATAGACCTTTGAGCTGACACAGCCATAGTCAAGTTCATAGGAAGAGCAGGAAAAGACCCCAGAGTTAAAGAGATGTTAATGATCAGAAACTGAGGCTTGTAACCTGTACCTCATAGGAAGCCACTTATTTCCTTCTTGTGGATGAAGTACATTTCCTGATTTAATGGAATTTAAGAAATGGCTCTTCTGGACCTAATATAAATGAAATGGCTGATTATGGATCTATGTCTTCCACCAGCTTGGAGTTTCTAGAAGGCAGGCTCTGTGATCATCTTGTTGCCCCCAGCCCTAGTCCAGGGCTTTTCAATGTTTAACAAACTGAGTTATAGTGAATCAGGGACTCCCGATAAACTCTGACTCACAGTATTTCTCAAGAGTCTATAAAATCTTATCCATAAGAAGTAATATGTTTTAATTTTGGAACTCTAGTTATAGCACTACTTGGAATAAAGACTGAGAATAATGGGAATGTGTTGATGTTAAGTTGTATTTGGCCCACAATCCTTGAGACTTTATCCAAAATTTGTAGGTTGTATATACCTCCCAAAAGTATTCTTTCAGCTCTGCTGATCTCAACCTATTTATTCTTTTTTACTCTCAGCAGTTTTCTTTTGAAAAGAAAAGAAAAAGAGATTCTATTTCATTTTTCTTGGTTGACTTTGGCAGTGGTTCAAACCACTGAAAATTATGTACACCTAAATGTTTCTGTTGTAATGTCGGCTTCCCAGCAGAAGCAGAATGTGCTGTGGCCATATGCATCCGGATGGAAATGAGAAGGTGGTGCTGATTTAACAACTCCTTCATCTTGTGTTGAAGTAACAGCTTTTCATAAAGTAGTAGTGGGTGTGTTTGTTTCCACTCAAAAGTTGAGCTCCTTAATGTGTATCACACATCTTAAATTTCAATATGCTGCTCACTGTTTTAGCTCCATAAAACCCACCAAATTCACTTCCCAAGCTAAGCATTTTATCTCCTTCTCATTGCTCATGTCACAACCTCTATACATCTGCATGTATTCCATTCATAATGAAACATAAAGAATCAGGCACTAGGAATCAGAAGACTAAGAGAGCATCAGTATAAAACAAATATGATAAAATATTCAAGGATGCCATTGAATTCAATATAGTGCCTCCTGAAACTGATTTTTATGGACATTATTTTGCTGTGGGGTGGTGAGGATTCTTTTAGTTGCAAGTGACAAACGCACTCATTGGTTAAACTAAAGGAGAATGTGTTGGCTTGTGCAATAGAGAGAACTAGTGAGAGAATTCGGATGATTGAAAGAAGAGCCTAATGAACCAGGTCTCAGGGACTAGAATGAAAGGGATTACCTGTGGGTCCCTGCCGTTATCCTCTTTTGACTCTACTTGTCTCTCCTTGGCTTTATCCTGAAGCCAGGCAGATACTCTCCACATAGTAGATAAGATAGCTGCTGGAAGGCCCATAATCACATCTTCCAAGGTTGCTAACTCCAATAGAGAGTGTCTTTCTTTTGAAGTCCATTTATCAGTTGAAGAAAAGATTCAGCTAGGCCCCACATGAGCACTATTCCCACTCCTTTGATCAGAGTTTCTCAATCATTACTGTACAATAAAATGGTCTCTAGTGCTTTGAAAAGCTTCATATTCCCAGGCACCACCACCATAAATTCTAATCAGTAGTAAGGAGAACTACATGAAATAGGGAAAGCAGTGGTATTCTAAAACAAAGGACACTAGCCAAACAAAAAATACATTCATCTATAAGAAAGCCTCCATTTAAGATTTATGATTGTTGTTGTTGTTGTCAGGTGCCATCGAGTCAGAACCGACTCATAGCGACTCCATGCACAGCAGAACGAAACAATGTTCGATCCTGGGCCAACCTCACCACCGCTGCCACCCCCGAGTCCATCAATGATGCCACCTGGCCGATCCATCTCGTTGGAGGTCTTCCTCTTTTTCTCTGACCCTCCACCCTACCCAGCATGACATCCTTCTCCAACGATTGTTTCCTCCGGACTACATGTCCAAAGTAGGAGAGACGAAGCTTAGCCATCCTGGCCTCCAAGGAGCACTCTGGCTGCACTTCTTCCAAAACAGATCTATTGGTTCTTTTGGCAGTCCATGGCACCCTCAGTATTCTCCTCCAACACCACAACTCAAAGGCATCAATTCTTCTACGATCCTCTTTATTCAATGTCCAGCTTTCGCATCCATATGAGGCTATTGAAAACACAATGGCCTGGCCATGAAAATATCCGCCATCATCTGTGGCACAACAGTGATGTCAGAGAAGTATAGAGATGGACAGAAAAGATGGAGTCTTTTGTATGAGAACAGCAGAGCTGTCCCCACCTCTCTTGTTACAAATTACAAATTGATCAGGTGCTAAAGTGCCTTTTGTCTTGTCTATATAAGTAAATAATGTCCAATATAATTTTGAAAACAATTTTTTAAAAGGTCATCACAATCTGATTTGGTGTGACGCCCACCCTTTTAGCTAGACCTTTCTCAAAACATTGATGAAAATTCATATTGAGTCATTTGAAAAATGGTTTGCAAACTTCTGTTGATATTGCCATTGAGTAAGAACTAATGTTGAAAAATTCCCAAAATTAGGAAGAGTGAGGGCCGAGGAAGGCTCTTGAATGGAGCACTAGGTCAACCATGATTTCAGATATAAAGAAGAATGTCAGTAGTGATTGTTAAGAGAGTGTTGAGGAGAAAGCTGAAGAATGAAGGAGGGAAGAGGAGGTGAGGCAAGTCAGGCTACAGACCCAAGATTAACCCTTTAAAAGTCTTGGTTTCACTAAGACTGCATGACTCACTTTGCCCACAGTTATATGATTGGTTTGAATATGGAAGCAGATTCACTTATTTTATAAACTCTTAAATAAATATAAATTTCATATTGCCTCCCCACCCAATAGTGGTAGAATTATCCTTGGAACTTAACAAATAGTAACAAGAACAATAATATTTCAGAAACTATACTTTAAATATGGAAAAAGAGTGACTATGTTTATTTAAATGTAAATCACAAATCAAAGTTTATGTGTGGTTATCTTTAAGGACATTGATTTCTCTCCTTAATCTTTTGGAAATGGTTGTTCCAAATTAGTCTCTCCGGAGAGAGTAGAGGATTCATGTAAAGACTGATAATTAAATTAATATTTTCTTAGGTCCTGTGATACATTTTCCACCAAGTAAACAGAAGTAAGTTACTTTTACACCACAAATTCCACTGATTTGATCATATCAAAGGGTGCAATATTTTCTTTTTTGGGTGTAATCGCTACCATGAATTTGATTGTCAATTTGAAAGGAATTGAGGGACTTTGAAGTTATGTAGCTAAGGCTATAAGCAGTGCTATACTAAGGGTATTAAAGCTAAATTTGGTGATAAGGATTCAGACTCTAGTCAAAGGAGATCACCTTTACATTTTCATCTTTTCCTTTGACTCCAAGAGCCAAGATGTCAGTTTGAGGACTACGGTGTGGCTGACACAAGCCATGGTATTTTCAATAACCTCATATGCATACAAAAGTTGGGCAGTGAATAAGGAAAACCATAAAAGAATTGATGCATTTGAGTTTGATGTTGGAGAAGAATATTGAAAGCACCATGGGCTGCTAAAAGAACAAACAGCTCTGTGATGGAAAAAGTACAGCCAGAGTGCTTCTTGGAAGCCAGCATGGCCAGACTTTGTTTCTCATACTACGGACATATTGTCAGGAGGGACCAGTCGCTGGAGAAGGGTATCATGTTTGGTAATGTGGAGGGTTGGAGAAAAAAGAGGAAGACCTCCAGTGAGAAGGATTGGCACAGTGGCAGCATCAACTGACTCAAACTAGCAACGATTGTGAGGCTGGCCCAGGATTGGGCAGGATTTCGTTCTGTTGTTCATAGGGTCGCTATGAGTCGGTACTGACTTGATGGCATTTAACAACAACGACGTTGTATGTGATGCTGTAGGATAAGCACTTGACTGCAAGGTCGGTTTGAATCAAAGGTCGGCAGTTCAAACTCACCAGCTGCTCCTTGGAAACTTTATACAGGGTGACTATGAGTGGGAACCGACTCAATGGCATTTAACAATTGTATACTTAGGACTGTGTCTTGCATACAGAAACATGGTCTCTGGCATCATCAAAGGAAGAGCTATTTAAGTAAGTAGGACAATCACATAAGAATCCGTGACATACAATCTAAGGTAACATATAATTAAGAGCTAAAACTATTTCCACAGAATATGTTCAATCACATAGAATTACTTACAGTTCCCTGACAACATTAGAATTTTTCAGGATTATGAGAGGTCATTTAAGATTTCTGTGATAATTAAGAGAACAGCATGTAAGTTCCATCATCCACCCCACCTTTTTATATCCTGGAGAATTAAGTCCAGACTTAATTACCATGACATGCAAGATGTATGACTCAAGATTCTTCTAGTTATAAGGGATGCATTTGTTACTGTTTTTGGCTGTTATTCAGTTGACCTGACTCATGGAAACTTCATGCACAATGGACTAAATGTTGCCCCAGCCTTGAATATCCCCATAATCAATTGTAGACTGAACAGTTGTGATCCATAGTGTTCCACAGGCTGATTTTTAGAAGTAGATGATGAGGCCTTTCTTCCTATTCCATCCTACTCTGGAAGCTCTGCTGAAATCTGTTGAACATCAAAGCACCCTGTAGGCAATCACCCTGTAAACTGTTTGGTTACTGTGCATGAGGTGTGTTGGATAAGAAATAGCATTATTGTGAATTCACCACTGAGTGAATTCTGACTGTATGTATCAAAAAGTAGAACTGTGCTCTACAGGGCTTTCAAGGCTGCGGTCTTTTGGAAGGAGATTGCCAAATCTATCTTCTGAGGATTCAATCCTGCAACCTTTTGACTAGTTGACAAGCATTTAGTTGATAAGCACTCACACACACACACACACAAAGCACAAATCCACTGCTGTCAAATTGATTCTGACTCATAGTACCCAGCGATGAGACTCCACTCTAAGAACTAGAAACCCCAAATCAAAATCCAGGAGACAGTTCATTTTCAAGCATGGCTTAATCTAGGAGCTCAGTTTCTCCCTGCAATGCATGGAGTCCTTCCTTGCATTTCCTTCAGTCTTATGTTCTAGATGGCAGCTCCTGGCAATCCCAGGCCCACACTCCCAGTGCACAATGAGTGCCTGCTTCTTTCCCAAGCAGAAAATTCTGATTGGATCATATGCCCCTCCATAAACTACTCACTGTGGTCAGGAAGAATGAGAAGCTGTGATTTGACCAGACCATACCTGTAAGACTTGTCTTTAGGGCAGTAAAACAACAGATACCCTAAAGATAACACTCCTCACAGTTAGGGCCTTCATGCCCACCTTCTGCTCTAGCTACGTCTTGTGCTGCTCACAGTGATCCAATTATATGGAAGGATTGACTGTTCCCGGAGAACCTGGAGCAGGTCTTTCAGGATCGTGAACTTGTGACGCTGCAGTCCTCACTGCTTGAACTGCTATTTCCTCTCTTTAGAAAGATTCATTCTCATACTTCAAACCACTCAGTGTCACTTCTGCTTGAGCTAATCCACTGCAGGTCCCTCTAAGAGGTGCTCTAAAAAACATATCCCTTATTGGCTGTAAGACCTTCAGAGAAACAAATAGGTAGTTCCATCCCTCCAGTAATGGTTCCTGGCTCCTGTCTGTGGGTGGTAATCTCTCCTCCTCTACAGTTGGATAATGGTATGGTTTGAAGGCCAAAATCATTGGGAGTGACAAGAGTGAAGACAGATGGGTGGGTTCCTCATGGGCCTAGAAATGCGGCCTGAGTAGTTGGCATTGGGGTGGACGGTTCTGGTTTGGGGCCATTCCACATGCTGAGCCAGAGAAAACCGAATCCACATGGGGAAGGGATGGAAGATCTGGTTGGGAGACCAAAGTCATACTAACCAGCCTGGCATGAGCTACTTGAGCAATCTGAGACTAGGACCCAGGTAAAATGGATCAGGTTCTGGAGGGAGTGTACATAGGGCAAGAGGTACTGCAGAGGGCATGCAGGTACTGATGACCCGCCAAAACTGGATAATGGGACAATATTCCTCCAGCTGCCTTTCATCTAAGAACGCGCCTGTTGTGTCTTCATCCGCCTAGTCAAAAAAGTCCTCGCAATGGCAAATGTTTTGTTACGTTTCCATTTACCACACTATAGAAAATTAAAAAAAATGCTTGGTACAGCTTGTGTTTGAATGTTTAAAGTAATATAATGTCTAATGGGAACTCTGAGATGTTTGGAAGTAAAAGATGATACGAATGAATAATCATCTTTATGACTGCAACTTAGAATTTGCGACGTGGGTCCTTAATTCCAGAGCTGAGTCATTTTACACCCTACAGAAATGAAAACAAGGTAGTTCCCATAGCCATTCAGAAGATGAGCTATTGGTTTTATTTTCCAGTGACTCAAATATAGCCGGAATCACTTTGCACTAGAGACCATGTGGCTCTTTATGGCAGGAACAGCAAGCATATGGCCTACAGAGAGCTTTCCTCCCGAGCAGTTATCTTTCCAGCACACCCCGGGCCCAGCTCATCCACAGCTGTAATTGTCAGAAAGCAAGTTCGGCTGGTTGTTTGCTTGTCCTTGTAAAATTAAGCTTGACAAACCAATGAGGGGTGGAGTTGTGCCCCTTGTAAACACATTTAGAACTCAAGAAAAGCCAAGTGCAGATTTGAGAATTTGATTTGCAAAGCTCATAACTATTCATTCATTTCTTAACCATAGTTCGTTAAATTTAACAGTTGTGTGACTCTGAATTCACAGATGACAACCACAACATATTTTTGGGCAATAAATTACTAGCTGCTTTAAGTAATGGGTCTGATTTAACAGCATATTGTAAAGTAGTAATAGAAGCACTAAAATGTGTCTTTCTACCTCCAAGGGGTTTATGCTAAGGGTTTAGATTGCAACAACAAACATTCTTTTCATCCTTAGCTGTGCAAGCAGGTCTACTTCCAACAGCAGTCATTACTTGTCTGGTAATAAACAGCAATTTATGATACGTAATATCGATTTACATTTACACTTTCTCTCTGTGGCAGGGGCATAATGCTGTTGGTTGTTGTAGTGGAAAGTGCTTTACAATTATCTAATGTCTGTAACAAAAATATTGCCTGTATTTAAAATATAAATAAAATTCTGAAAGTTGGAGCAGGGCCTAGAATGGGTCTGAGTGACATGGTCAGCATCTGTGAATGCTCCGCTTAACGTTTGCTTCTTGCATGTGTTGCACTGATGGATGTTTTTCTGACAATTATTACATCTCTTTTCATTCTGTTGGTAATTAGTATTCTTTTTCTTGCTTTACAACCTTTTCCTCTCCCCAGAGGTGTGCGGACAGATCAGCTCTGTCAGATGTGGCCTTCAGGAGGAAGTAGGGCACCAGGGAACATATAAACAGCTACAGAAGCTAACAACCACATCTGTTAACCACTAGATAAAATAAGAGTTGGCAAAGACCATTGGGTCTGAACGGATTCTTTTCCTAGCAGGAGGGTTAAACTTGTGCTGATTAACAGCCTCAGGGTTCCGATGAACTTTCTGGCATGGTGTTTACATAGTTATGTCATTGGCCTGCCTTGACATGAGAAGAGCTGCTTTGAAGAACAATGGTTTTCCTCTTTTTTGGAGCCTGAGACCCTGGCAAAGACAGTCTGTCCTGCTTGTTGCCAGCAGTCATGCCTTTTAGGGTTTCCCAAGGATCATATCTAGGTGTATGGCAGAGAGATAAATAGAGGACCGAAGACTAAGGAATACAGGAAATGTTAGATTTCCTTCCACGTATAAGCACTCTTCGATTATTAGGTTCAAACCTCCCAGTAGCTGCAGAAGATGAGAGCTAGTCCTCTGCTCCCACAAAGATGAATGCCTTGAAACCTGCTCTATGAGGTTGCTGAGTCAGAACCAACTCTACGGCACAACATCTTGAAGTTAATAATTTAATTCTGATCTTAGGTTGCTGAGCTGTAGCCTCAGCATTCTTTGGGATTCTATGCTGGTGTTGCTGAGATTCTAGAAATCAGGGTGGTGCCTCTGTCTACCAGACATTTGCTGTTACAGTATCTGCATCTTATCATTTAGTCCACCGATTACTGCCTTTGATTTACTATTGGGAACACACACACAAAACGATGTTAAAGATGAGAATGGCAGGCCTTGATTATGCCTAGGTTTTGCCACTTCTTCCTGGTGCTACCAGGAACTAATGCATACATCTTGATGCTTAAGGACTAACACACCTCTCCCCTCCTCTCAGACCAGAGAATCTGTTTTTAGCCTTGAAAAATCTCTTTCTTCCTATTTTCATCCGATTTTCATACTCTTAGATTTTTTCTTCTTTCTGGCCTGAGGAATCTGTCTTTATCTTGGGAATATCCTTCTCTTTCACCAAGCTTTCTTCACAATATCTCCACCTCCTTTTCCGCCATTTCCGTTAAAGTGCTTTTGTTTCTAGAAACAAAAGGCAAGAAAGCTCATTTTTTATAGGCCATTCCTGTTTCTTGCCTCTGTTTCCCTCAGGGAAAATAGAAAATACAGGGTGAAAACACAAATTACAACCCCTCAAAATTTATCTTACACAGGCATACACATATGTCCTTGAAGGCAGATACTTAGTTGATTCGTTTTTGCATTGATCAAAAAACACTGGGCAAACGAAACTGCAATACTTATGCACTGATTAGCATATGAATTTTTCACAATACCCAAGGTAAAAGAGGAACAGCATTTCGTTGAGTTTAATATCTCAAGGAGCAAAGAAGGAAGAGACAGTCAGCTTGCCAAAAATCTTCCAATGAACCTTTAGTCATCATGGGTCCACTTCCGAATTAAACCATATTTACTCATATGAGTGCATGTAATTCAATAATTTTTTGTACTCATCTTTTATTCATTGTTGTTGCTGTTAAGTGCCATCAAATTGGTTCCAACTCATAGCGACCCTGGTTAGCTTGACACCGACCTTGCCGTTCAAACTGACCGTGCAGTCCAGCTCATTAACCCACAGTGTCACACCAGGACTCCTTTTTAATCCATTAACATTAGTCGAATCTTCTGCATGATGGTGCTCTCTATAACGATCCATATCTATAAAACAGAAACAACAGAATGAATGAACCTTAACTTCTCTCTGCGCTGGGCACTAGTGACCACTCCTTTTGAAACTCTCTCCCTTGTAGATTCCAGGGCAGCACTGTCTCATAGTTCTCCTCCTAACTTTCTGATTGTTCCTCCTTGAAATCCTTTTCAAGGATTTTTCTTTGCATATGTCTGAATAACTCTCTACAGTTACTTACCTACATGCAGTCTCCAAGCTCCCATCCTTGCCCTCTGCCCCCCACACTCAGAGTTTCAGCTACCAAGAACATACTAATGACTCATCTCTGCCTATCCCCCTGAACCTTGAACCCCTGTATCCAATGTCTGCTAGGCACCTTCATTTGAATGCCTCATAGCACCTCATGTTCAACATGACCAAAACACAATGCCTTAGTTTCTCTCCCACTAACCTGCTCTCCTTGTTTTAGTGCCTTTGATCATTCACACAGTTTTTATTTCCATCCCAACTGCTTCATTGAATGAAACTGGTGGGTTAGGCAGTGGCTTGCTAACTACAAGATCAGTGGTTCAAAATCAGGTGCTACGGGGAGAAAGATGAGGCTGTCTTCTTCTGTAAAGATTTAGTCAACAGACTGAAGTCCTGCCGTGTCTTGTTCCATGTTCACAGTTGTTGTGTTTGAGCCCATTGTTGTAGACACAGTGCAATCCATCTCACTGAGGGTCTTCTTTTTCACTGAGTCTCTACTTTACCAAACATGATGTCCTTCTCCAGAGACATGTTGTCTCCTGACAACATGTCCAAATTACATGGGAGGAAGTCTCTCCATCCTCACATCTAAGGAACATTTTGGCTGCACTTCTTCCAAGATAGTTGTGTTAATTCTTCCGATCCGTGCATGGTATGTATATTCAGCATTCTTTGCCAACACTGTAATTCATTCAAATGCTTCAATTCTTCGGTCTTTTTACTTCATTGTCTGGCTTTCACATGCATAGGACACAAAATAATTCCTCACCTTTACACCTTTAGGAATCCTGGGGTGGCACTGTTGGATAAGCACTTGACTGCAAAGTCAGTTTGAACTGCCAGGTCAGTGGTTCAAACTGAGTAGCCACTTGTTGGAAACATGATACAGGGTCTGCTGTGAGTCAGGAAATCTATTTGAAGGCACTTAACAACAACATCAACATCAGCACCTTTAAGGTTTGTTTGTTTTTTAAGTTTTTATTGTGACTTGAGTGATAGTTTACGTGGGAGAACATCAGTTTACATTCATCCTATCATATTTTGTTTCATTGCAATGATTACAATCCCCTCCATGCATCATCAAACAACCAAAGGGTACACCCCACAAGCCTGGCCCTCAGTCGTCAGCACCCAGCCCCTCTTCCTCCCTGAGTCCAGAGTCCCCAGCTACTCCATCTCTCCACATCATCATCTCTGCCTCCATCCCTGGCGTCACTACTTCCCTGAATAGGGTCCCGCACTCTACTTTTCTCCCTTGATGGTCCCAGGGTCCTCAGCTCCTGGACTGCAAGATAAACTACTCCCCTCCCTTTGTTACAAAATGTCTACCTTTACATTTGCAACTCTCACAGTCAGTCCTGATAGCAGTTATTCACTATTGAACCACAAGAGTCATCCCTGTCTCCTTTCACTAGCCCTGTCCAGACAGGTTGGCAACCACTCAGTGGAGATTCTTCCTTCCCCCATACCCTCTGAAACTAGGCTCCCTCTTGAGAGCCTGAAAGCCAGTCAGTTTGTCCTTTGTAGTCCCCCCATTTGGGGTATCCAATGTCTAAGTAGCCCATCCCTGTCAACCCTGTGTATCGAGGGGGTGGGAATGATCCTTGCTGTAAAGATTCCTTCCCTCTTTTGAGCTATTATAGCTATAAGTATAGGTCAAGTTCATCAAATTGTAGCAGATTACTCTTTTTTTCCACTTCGTTCTTCCTCTAGTTGAGTTCTGATCATCCAGTCATTGAAGCCAGGTCAAATGGGTGTTATCTGCAAGTATGGGTGTTCTTGTGCATTTCCCCTCACTTCATATCAGCTGGATGCTTCACTCTCTGCTCTAGTCTTCTATGGCCATGTCCCTGGGTCTAGGAGTCCCTAGGTCTTGCCATACTGCTGGCCAACCAGGTCTCAATCCAGGTGGACAGGAGTCTGTTGAACTGGTCGGACTTAGCTTACAACATCATTGCTATTTTTCCCACACTTCCCCTTATCGATTTATCAATGTGGTCACCAGCAAAACCATATGCCTGCTCAGGTATTCCACTTGAATCTCAGTTTTGGAAGGGGGTTTACCCTGAGGGGACCTGACCACTTGCCCTGCTGGCTCCCCAGCAAACTACTTGCTTGTTCTTGTAGTAGTCAGTCACACTGCTCTTATTGTTTTTTATATTTCCTGCTGGTCTTTCTTTCAAGAAGTATCTATCTTCTGTTCTTCTAGCAGCTCCAGGCTGGTCTGTTTGTCCTTTCAAGTGGAAATTTCCCACCTAAGAAAGTTCTGGATGGGGATCCAGAATCTACCTATGGTTTTATGCAATGCAAAGGCTCCGCAGGAAGCCTTGTTCCCTGGGCAAGTTCTAGCCCAATTTTAGGTATTCCAATCAGTTATAGGCTGAAGCTTTCTATGGTGATATTTCTAGCTATTCCTTTCTCTCCCCTTCAAGTGTCTATTTTACAGTAGTAGAAAAGGGAAACCAAGATTCAAAAGATAGCCAAGCATCTTAGCATTATTTATACTCTTTTACCCATTCAAACCATACCTCAATCCTTGTATCCCAAAGCCCTGGTGTTCCAAGGTTGAGCATACATCACTATTTACCTCTGTCCTATTTAGCCCATGCAAACTTGCCTACAAGTTCTCCCAACTGCCTTGTTCTTCCATTCCCTTCCCCCCTCTAGTGTATTGCCTCACGCCCAAATCCCAGCACCCAAACTACCTTGTGTCTATTCCCTACCTTGCACTCCACTTTCTCCTCTTTCCCCTCGCCCACCTCTTTCACTCTGGTAACCAATACAGAATTTTATTTTCCCTTGTAGTGCGGGCACTTTTTCTTAAGCATTCACAATAATGGTCCTATGCAGTATTTCTCCTTTTGTGACTGACTAATTTCACTCAGCATAATGTCCTCAAGGAATCCACTCGATGGCACTTAACAACTCAATCATCTAATTGGTCTTCTTTTGTTTGTGCAATTTTCACAATGTTTGGTAGTATGTGTGTGCCCTGTATTGTTGTTGTTATGTGCCATGGAATCTGTTCCAACTCATAGCAACCCTGTACAGGATTTCCAAGGCTGTAAATCTTTATGGGAACAGAAAACTTCATCTTTCTCCCACAGAACAGCTGGTAGTTTCAAACTGCTAACCTTGCAGTTCGCAGCCCGATTTTTTACCACTAGGCTACCAAGGTCCTTGTGCCCTGTATTAAAGCCCTCAAATTTGTCCCTGTTTTGTCACTGATGACCTTTATAATTCCGGGATTCACATTTAGCCCTTTAATCCATGCTGAGTTGGGTTTTGTATAAGGTGTGAGGTAAAGGTCTTGTTTCAATCTTTTGCATGTCACTTTCTAATTCTGTCAGCATCCCCATCCAGAACTTTCTTAGGTGGGAAATTTCCACTTGAAAGGACAAGCAGACCAGCCTGGAGCTGCTAGAAGAGACTATGTCTTCCCCACTCAATGTGCTTTGGCCCTTTGTCAAAGATCAGTTGGCTGTATGTGGATGGGTAATTTCTGGATTCTCAATTCTGTTCCATTGATCTATGTATCTTTCATTGTACCAGTACCAAGCTGTTTTGACCACTGTAGCAGTGTAGTAAAAATTTGAAATCAGGGAGTGAGAGGCTTCTAACTTTATTCTTCTTCTTAAGCAGTGCTTTGCTTGTCCTGGGTCTCTTTCCTTTCCATATAAAGTTTGTAATTGTTTTTTCCATCTCTTTGAAGAATGTTGTTGGAATCTGGATTGGGATTGCATTGTATGTATAGATTACTTTGGCAGTATTGACATTTTCACAATGTTAAGTCTTCCTATGCAGGAGCATGGTACATTCTTCCATTTTTAAAAGTCTCTTTTGGTTTCTTGTACTAGTGTTCTGTAGTTTTCTTTGTAAATTTTATTGAGAAAGGGAGTTGTCTGACCCTGTAGGTCCTTTGTTTCTCTGGTTACATTTATTCCTAGATATTTCATCCTTGGGTTGCTATTGTAAATGGTATTGCTTTTCTAATGTCCTTTTCAGCACTTTCATTATTAATATACAGGAATCCAACTGATTTTTGTAGGTTAATCTTATACCCTGCCACTTTGCTGAATCTTCCAATGAGGTCTAGTAGCTTTTATGTTAATCTTTGGAGTTTTCTATGTATAGGTTCATATCGTCTGCAAATAGAGTTTTACTTCCTCTTTGCCAGTTTGGATGCCTTTAATTTCCCTATCTTGCCGTATAACTCTGGCTAAGATTTCCAGCGCGATATTGAATAGGAGTGGTGACAAAGGGCATCCTTGTCTGGTTCCTGTTCACAGAAGAAAGGCTTTCAGGTTCTCTCCATTGAGAATAATGTAGGCTGTTGGTTTTGTATACATGCTGTTAATTATGTTGAGGAATTTTCCTTCAATTCCTACTTTGTTGAGTGTTTTTATCAGGAATGGATGTTGGATTTTGTCAGATGACTTTTCTGCATCTGTCCATATGATCATGTGGTTCTTTTCCTTTGTCTTATTTATATGGTGGATTACATTGATTGTTTTTCTAACGTTGAACCATCCTTGCATCTCTAATATGAATTCGATATGGTCATGATGTATTATTTTTTTGATGTGCTGTTGGATTCTGTTGCCTAGGATTTTGTTGAGAATTTTTGCATCTATGTTCATGAGGGATACTGGTATAATTTTCTTTCCTACTGTACTCTGGTTTTGGTATGAGCGTTATGCTTGCTTCATAAAATGTACTGGGAAGTTTTCCATCTTATTCTATATTCTGGAATAATTTGAGTAGAATTAGTGTCAGTTCTTCCCTGAATGTTTGATAGAACTTACCAGTGAAGTCATCTGGACCTGGAATTCGTTTGTTTGGGAGTTTTTTGATGACCTGATCAATTTCTTTTTTCTGTTATGGGTCTGTTCAAGTTTTCTATTTCACTCTGTATTATTTTAGATTGGTCGTGCTTTTCTAAAAATGTATCCATCTCTTCTAAGTTTTCAAATTTGTTCGAGTACAACTCTTCATAGTATTCTGTTATTTTCCTTTTGATTTCCTTGGTTCCATTGTGACATTGCCCATGTAGTTTCTAATGCGTGTTATTTGTGTCTTCTCCCTCTTTTCTTTTGTTAGGTTTGCCAATGGTTTGTCAATTTTATTAATCTTTTCAAAGAACCAGCTTCTTGTCCTGTTGATTGTTTCTCTAGCTTTTCTGTTTTCTATCTTATTTATTTCTTCTCCAATCTTTATTATTTCTTTACTTTTTCTGACTGTAGATTCCCTCTGTTGGTCTGTGTCTAATTGTTGGAGATACTATATTAATGTGTTAATTTTGGTTCTTTCTTCTTTTTGGATATGTGCATTTATTGCAAGAAATTTTCCTCTCAGCTCTACTTTCGCAGTGTCCCAAAGATTTTGGTATGTTGTGTTTTCATTCTTGTTTGTTTCTAGGAACTTTGTGAGTACACATTTAATTTCTTCTACTACACAGTCACTTTTCAGCAGGGTGTTATTCAGTTTCCTTGTATTCTACTTTATTTCCTTGGTCTTCCTAGTGTTGATTTCTAATTTGATAGAATTATTGTCTAAAAAGATGCTTTGTAGTTTTGTGATGTTTGTAAATTTATGGAGACTTGCTTTGTGACCTAACACATGGTCAATTCTATAGAATGTTCCATGTGCACTGGACAAGAATGTGTATTGTGCTGTTGTTGGGTTGAATGCTCTGTACACATCTATGAGGTCAAGTTGGTTGATTGTGCTGGTTAGTTCCTCTGTGTGTTTTTTGTTTTTTTTTTTAGTTTCTTTCTGGTTGTTCTATCCCTTTTCGAAAGTGGCATATTAAAATCTCTCACTATATATAATTGTAGATTTATCTGTTTCTTTCTTCAATTCTAGTAGGGTTTGCTTTAAATATCTTGGTGCTCTTTCATTAGAAGCACAGATACTTATAATATTATGTCATCTTGCTCAATTGACCCTGTAATTATGAAATAGTGTCCTTCTTTAGCTCTTATGCTGGTTTTTGCCTTAAAGCTTATTTTATCAGAGATTAGTATTGCCACTCATGCTTGTTTTTTATTGCAATCAGCTTGGTATGTTTTTTTCCATCCTTTAACTTTTAGTCTGTTTTTGTCTTTGTATGTAAGATGTGTCTCTTGCAGGCAGCATATTGAAGGGTATTGTTTTCTTATCCATTCTGCCTTTCTCTGTCTCTTCACTGGTGCATTTAATGCATTTACTTTCAGTGTAATTATTGATAAGTATGAATTAATTGCTGGCATTATGTTAATTTTTTGTAGTGCTGTTCATTCCTTTTTTCTGTGTGCCTTCTTGTGCTGAGTTCATGTTTTTTGTGCCATTTCTTGTCAGTTTCTTCTTAGTTTTAATGTTTTCTTGTTCTAGTTGGATCTTCATTTTCATGGTAAATTGTGAAGTATTAGCTTTCTTTGCAGTTACCCTATAGTCTATTAAATTTTCCCTCCATTTACGACAAACTATTGTATCCTGTAATCTACCTGACCTCTTCACCACCTAGATCTCTGTTCCTATGTTTTTCCCTCCTTTAACATTGTTATTATTTTCATCTTTATTTGGTCTCAGAAGTCCTCTGAATTCGCTGAACTCTGCTAACTGTAGACTGAGTTCTAGGTGGTGGTGTTGGCCCATTTGTCAATCTCTGGCTGTTGTCTGTTCTTGTTGTTTTTCATTCTAAAGAACTCCCTTTAGGATGTTTTAAAGTGCTGGATTGGTTTTGACAAAATCTCTTAGCTTCTGTTTATTCTGGAGTATTTGGATGGCACCATCGTATTTGATTGACAGTTTTGCTGGGTAGACGATTCTTGGCTGGCATTTTTTTTTTCTTTTAAGGTTTTATATATGTCTCCCCATTGCCTTCTTGCCCACATAATTTCTCCTGATAAGTCAGAGCATAATCTGATTTGCTTGCCTTTGTAACACTTCTGTTTTCCTTGCTTGCTTTTAGGATTCTCTCCTTGTCTTTGATTTTGGAGAGCTTGATTATGATATGTCTTGGTGATTTTCTTCTGGGTTCTATCCTTCCTGGAGTTCGTTCAGCTTCTTGAATGCTTATCTTCTCATCCTTCAAGATGTTGGAAAAATTTTCTTCCAGAAGCTCCTCAACTATCTCCTCTGTAGATTTCTGTGATTCTTACTATTCTGGAATGCCAATAGTTCTTAAGTTATTCCTCTTCATGTAATCCAGCATGAATCTTAGACTCTCTTCAGATTTTTTTAATCCTTTTTTTTTTTTTTTTTCCTTGCTCTTCTTACTTAGCAGTATTGAGAGCTTTGTCTTACAGCTCACTGGATTTTGGCTTCCATCTCTTCAATTCTACTCCTTTGCTCTTTCAGTGTATTATCCATTTCTGATATTTTATTATTAATCATCTGGACCTCTTTTTGCAGGTTTTGAATTGTTTCCAATGCTGTATCTAGTTTGATTATGCCTGGAGCACTTTCCTGACTTCTTCCTTGTTTTCCTCCACCCCTCTGTGGAGCATTTGGATTTGCGTCCATATCATTCTTCTGAATTCCTTCTCAGGCAGATCCAAAGCCTACTCTTCTTGGAATTGGAAGTCTATGTCTGCCTCCAGCTCATAAATTTTGTCTCAGTTACTCTTTTCTGGTTTTGGACATGTGCTGAGATCTTTTGTTGTTTTTTCTTGAACATTTTCCATAGTTAGATGCGTTTTCAGTGATTAAATGAATGTATGTTGCTGTGTTGTTAACCTTACTGAGTGCCTCCTGGTGGATGTGATCTGGAGATAAGCTTCCCTTTTCACATGTAATGCCTAGCAGCTTGTATTAACACTTGTCCCAATGGTGGGATATTATGAGGTATGCTTGTAGCTTGGCTATATGGCCATGATTGCTGTCTCTTCTTGGGTAATGTAGGGAGAGAAAGCTCCCACCCCCAGGAAAAAATTAGGGCTGAGTCTCAGAGTCAGACGTCATAAGAAGCAGCCAAAGGATTAGCTTGTGGAACTGCTGGGGCTCCCAAAGATTTCCTCCCTGTGAAGTGGAAAAACTGTGGCTGCAATGCCTCACCCTTTTGTGGGTGCACTCCCACTCACCTGAAGGTGTCCAGGCTGGGCAGAAAGGGTGCAACAGGGGAGAGAAGGAAAGAAAAGTGAAAAATCCATCACACCTCTTTTTCCAGATGCCATTTCATGGTTTTTAGTGCTGTATCACTGTATCAGCCTGGCTGTGGCCCCACCCTCCGATCTCAGCCAGGCCAAGGGGCCCATAGGCAGCGTCCCGATCAATTCAGAAATCGCTGTGCTTTCCCTCCAGTCAGATTTCTCCATCGGTGGCCATGGGAAATTGATGCCCCTCACCTTATATTACATCTAAAGCTCTGGAGCTGCTCTGGGAAAGCGCCTTCTCTGTTTTTTTTTTGCACTTCTGCTGAGGAGCCTCCCCTACCTGTCTCTGCTTCTCCTGCCCCTTTATGGTATTTTTATACTTTAAAAGTATTTAAACCTTTAAATACATATATTTATATGTAAGGATGTTTACACCTTTACAGTATTTGTAGATTGCTTTTCTATCCTCAGTCATCACTCAGCTAAGTAACATGAATTCTGCTTCTACACTATTTCATTAGATATCCATTTCTTCATAAGATGAAAACTTCTCTTGAATTATTCCACTCTTTTATACAATTATTAAGTTGTCTTTTTTCTGCCTTCAGTGACTCGACTGTAAGCTTGTTGAGGATAACAAGTGCGATTTTGGCTTCATTGTAACTTCTATGCTTGACAAAATCATGGGCGTAAAATATGTGCCTGGGGAGGGCAATGAAGAGTGGATGTCCTGACTCCTACTCCTGCCATCTCCCTGCCTTGTTAACCCATATTGAAGATGCTTGTTACTGCTGCCAGTGAGTGTTTTAGGTATCAATATTTCTCCCTGATTGAGCTGCAAATACGCATATTCAAGATGCATTATGAATCTCCTTGGTAAGAAAGAAAACCTAGGAGAAAATGAAATATTTTGTAGTATTTTACTCACATTGTATAACTTGTTGGAAAATTGCCAACAATCCCAATGATAGTTCTATAAAGCAGTGTAAATTGTCATTCTTGATCTGTATCATAAGAAGTCATATTTGGCTACGATCCAATGAAATTTACTGAAATGCAATTTCCAAGACATTCAGAACTGTACCCTTCATTTGATTCTGTGCATGCCCATGTAGTAGCTGGAAAATATTCATTAAGTTTCTGTTACCAAGTGAAATAACTCAGGATGCACTTCAATAAATCCTTAGTAATTCATAGATCCTATTGCCAGTCTGCTCAAGCATCCAATTCTGTTCCATACCCAGTTGTAGGTGAAAAAAGTTCTTGTGTAGGTGGAAATAGGTCTTTACCAGTAGCAGAATAACTCTTCAGTCCAGAAACAGTGAAAGCCACACAACCAAATCAAACCCATTGCTACTGAGTCAATTCCAACTCGTAGGGACCCTGCATAAAGTTTCCAAGGCTGTGAATCTTTGCAGGAGCAGAAAGCCTCATCTTTCTCCCTTGGAGCAGCTGATGGTTTTGAAGTTCCAACCTTGTCTTATCCTACAGTGCCACCAGGGCTCCTTGTGAAAGCCACAGAAGACTGAGATCAGTCATTTGGCAAAATAGAAAGTGTTTATGTGCCTAACGACCCGGCTAACTTTTGAGAACTAAAGAACATGAAAGAAACATGAGCAACCAAAGAGGATACAAAAAGAGGAACACAGAGAAAAGAGTGGTTAATTAAAAACAGCAGGAATACCATGCAGTAGAAATCATCAGTTTGACATAGATATTGGGAGACAGAAGAGAAAATAGTTATGCCATGAGACAGTGGGACATTGGTAACATCAGCACACTTCTTGGTGACCTCTGGAGTCGGCTGCATGCTTTCAGTAACACAGTTGGCATTGCAGCTCTGCCATCTGCCTGGGCATCACTGTGCAAACTGCACCACAGTACCAAACAGCATAATCTTCCTGTGACCCACACCAACCTAGCTATAACTAGTGGGCACAGTAAATAACCTATAATCATATGGAGTACCCAGACTCATCAAGATAAAATAATGTTTAGCTTTCTCTACTGAAGAAGATACAGAGTGTATTGTTGTTAAGTGCCATCGAGTGGGTTCCAACCCATAGCGACCCTGTATAGGATTTCCGAGGAGCAGCCGGTGAGCTTGAACTGCTGACCTTGCAGTTCCTACAGATTTGCAGTCTGACACATTAACCCACAGAGCCACACCAGGACTCCACGGAAGTGTGTAGTACACTTTAAAAAGATTTTAAAATGGTTGATCCAGTCTATATTCCTGGAACTTGTTGTCTCTACTTTGTTGTTCTTCTTAGTTGCCACTGAGTCAGTTTGACTCATGGCAACCTAGGTCTGTGTCAGGAAATCTCTATAAGGTTCTGAAGGTTGTCCTGTCTTCTCAGACACCTCTAGATGAGATTGAAATGCCAACCTTCCAGCTAGTAGTCAAAAGTTTAACTGTTTGTACCAGCCAGATACTCCTGCCTCTACTTTAATGCCTATGATTTCATCTTCAAGCAAATTTGAAATGTTTTCCTCCTAAGTACAATTTCTTAGATCATTAAATCAGGTCTTCCCTTAAAGCTGTTGTTTATTGTCATCTGCTGTTGAGTCAGTTCTGACTCATGGCGTCCCTGTATAGGGTTTCCAAGGAGCGGCTCGTGGGTTTATAGGAATAAATAATCAACTGTTTCACAGCATCAGTTAAAGTTTTAATTCTGTCAGAGAAAGTTATTAATCCAATCTTCTATGATATGATCTTGCCCAGTAAAGATGAAGCATAGTTTTTAACCATTGACTCCTCACGTTTCCTCATGAATGCCAAACTCAAATTTCTTATTCTAACTTAATGTTTACACTGATGATAAGATGTCCCTAGCATTTCCTTACCTTTACAGTCTGTAGTATTTGTTTTCTGGTAACAAATTAAGCTTGCACTTCCTGTCTACTTAAAAACTCTTCTATAATTCCTTTGTAGACAATACATTTATAATGGAATCAATACCACCAGGCTTAAATGACCATTGGTTTTTGTCTTTCTACACATATCTTTTTCCACAGTCCTTGTATGTCTAGATGTTGGACTTTTTAATCCTCCACCCCAGGGCTAACCATTTTTAGATGGCAGATGATGCTTCTGTCACTCAGGAAATGAGGATAAAAAGGAAGTTTAACTGTTGAACCCTTGCAGCTTCTTTAACGAGCCTGGCTGATCTTTAACCCTAGAAATTGATGATCCATCTGTTCAAGAGGAGATCGACTCCTGCAAATTGTTGCTCTCGTCACAGAAGGCATTTCAACACACAGCCTCCATCTGGTCACTGCTGCTTGCTAATCTAAAAAGAGACTTGGGGATGTGGGGGAGAGTGACATTTCCAGTTAGCAGTAATTATTTCTAAAAGCTTGCAGCTTCTTTCCAAATTTCCCCTCCTTCTGACACTCACATTTCCCTCACAGGACTGTTAGAAAATGAGGTTATCAGTGGAATCTTTATGCTATTTACAAGAAGGATGTTCTTTTGCTAAAATTTCTCACTTAGGAACCCTGTGGATTCTTTTTTTAACCCTCTTACTCAAATGTGGGAGCTCGGTAGCTCCGTGTAATAAGCACTGGACTGCAAACCACAAGATCTGGGGTCTGAGCCCTCCAGGCTATCCTTGGAAGATGAGGCTTTCTGCTCCTGCAAGAATTTAAAGCCTCAGAAACCCTATAGAGGGTTGCTGTGAGTCGGAACCGACTTGACATCACTTAACAATAGCAACTCAAGTAGCGTGTGTTCAGACCCCAATTGGTTTACTTTTCTAGGTACATTGCCCATATATGAAATGTGTGACAAAACAAAGTGCTCACTAAGCCTGCATCTGACCCATCTCTTAGCCTCTCTAGCTGTTTTGAGCTTTGGTAGTGTAGTGGTTATGAATTGGGCTGCTAACCTCAAGGTTGGCTGTTTGAAACTACCAGCAGTTCCACAGGAGAAAGATGAGGCATTCTGCTCCCGTAAAGATTTGCAGCCTCGGATACCCTGTGCAGGGTCGCTATGAGTCGGAACCGACTCCACGGTACTTAACAACAACAGCAAACGATCAGTAAAGGTTAGTGCAAGTAAATCCATGGTGTGTCTGTCAACTTCGATTAACATGGATAAAATGCTTGGATGTACTATTTGATATATGTGAACATTTTTAAGCTCAGACAATGATGTGTAGATCGAAGTTTATCATCAGTGACACTCCTTTTTACCAACCTAAATCAGGGGAGGATTCTCTCCCTGCTCTTATTAGTTTCTGTCAAATTGCCCCTTTCCATCCAACTTATGACAACCCCATGCACAAAGGAACAAAGTGTCACCTGGTCCTTTGAATTGTACTTTGCAATCCATAGCACTTTCATTGACTGATTTTCAGAAGTACATTGCCAGAGTTTTCTTCAGTCTGAAGCACCACTGAAACCTACTCAGCATCATAACAATATGCATGTCTCCCCGACAGATGGTGGCTGTATTTGATGTTCATTAACTGGGAATTGAACATAGGTCTACCACATGAAGAGTGAGGATATTGTACTCTGAACCACCATTGCCCCTATATTCTTTCCCTAGTGATCTCTAATACAAATGAGTGAGAGAAGTTGAAGAAAAATTATCTAGGAAAGCTTAGATGTTGTTGTTAGGTGCCGTCAAGGGGGTTCTGACTATTACATAACAGAATGAAACTCTGCCTTTTCTGTACCATCTGCACAATCAGTTTTATGTTTCAGACCATTGTGTCAACCCATCTCAATTAAAGATCCTCCTCTTCTTTTTTTCTGACCCTTTACTTTACCAAGCATGATGTCTTTCCCCAGGAACTTGTTCCTTATGATAATATGTCAAAAGTACATGAGACAAGTTTCACCAGCCTCTCTTCTAAAGAGCTTTCTGTCTGTACTTCTTCTACCTCAGATTTGTTCATTATTCTGGCGGTCCCTGACACATTTAATATTCTTCCTGAACACCATATTTAAAGGCATCAATTCTTTTTCAGTCTTCCTTATTCATTGCCTGCCACTCATATGCATATCAGGTAGCTGAAAATACTATGGCTTGGGTCAGGTGCACCTTAATTTTCAAAGTGACACATGGCATGGGTAAGGTATAATCCTCACAACTGGACCAATAAGCAATGTCATGATAAATGGAGAAAGTTCTATGGAAGTTGTCAAGGATTTCATTTTACTTGAATCTACAATCAATGCCCATGAAAAAGCAATAATCAAAAAATCAAATGATGTATCACATTGGGCAGATCTGCTACAAAAGACCTCTTTTAGATGTTAAAAACAAAGACATTGGTTTGAGAACCAAGGTGTTCCTGACTCAAGAATAACTTATATACAGTTGTGTAAACAGAAAATACTTGAAGTTTCTTGCCGCCAAGGCTCTCCTTTGAGAGGTAAAATTTGTTCTAAAGCTGGGAACAGCATTACACATTGTCTCAAGAGACTGTCGATCTCAGGAGACTGTATATCATTGTGAATGGAAGTCAAGGCAAGGTTTCATCTACAATAAATATTTTCCCCTGAGTCCTGCCAGAGAGAATACAGCTCAGAGCTTCAGGTTTCAGTTAAGTAGTAATTATTGATGAATTCTACCACAAAGACCTTACTTACCATGCACTATTATATTAATTAAGTCTTGAAGTGCCCAAGCCATGAATCACCACTGCATAATCAATGCTAACGTTTTAAATAAAAATAGGCCTTTTTACTCCACACCAGCTTTGCACGTCTGAACGCTGTGACAGCTAAAAGGGAACCTGTGAGAAATGTGTTCTTAGATCAAAGCTCAGGAAACCGAACTGTGTAACATTCCAAGGTGCTAAAAATACTCTTTCCCCAGGATGAGTGTCCAGAGATGAGTGTCGCCTGACCTTGCAGAACTGAGTTACAAAAACTGGAGCTCAATATGAAAGATTCAGCCTTTCAAATGTCTTGGGTGACCATGATCTTTGAATGCATTATTGTGCAGACATTGGGTGCCCAGTGGAAATATTCATGCGTTCTCAAATGCCATCTAAAAGGCATCTAAGAGTAAATGTTCCACTGATTCATCATCTGTTCCTCATGATGGCTGTCCACTGCACAAGGCAGACATTATGTCATTGTTTCCTTTGGAAAGAACTTTGTGCTCACATAGGCATGGATTCAAATCTTGATTCTGTCACTTATCATTTTTGAGCAAGTTTCAGAACTGTACCTTTTCTCCTCCTACGTATAATGGATTGTACCACACGGGGATTATTGTTAGGATTCAATATAGGGTACTATATGTACAACACATGGCCTACGTAGCTCCATATCATGTGATATGCAGATGATACAACCTTGCTTGCTGAAAGCGAAGACGATGTAAAATACTTACTGATGAAGATCAAAGACCACAGCCTTTGGTATGGGTTACATTTTAATGTAAAGAAAACAAAAATCCTCACAACTGAACCAATAAATAAATCATACCAAATGGAGAAAAGATTGAAGCTGTCGATGACTTCATTTTGCTCGGATCAACCATCAACACTCATGGAAGCAGCAGTCAAGAAATCAAACAACGTATTACATTAGGCAAATCTGCTGCACAAGACCTTTTTAAAGTGTTTATAAGCAAAGATGCCAGCCTGAGGACTAAAGTGTGTCTGACCCAAGCCATGGTATTTTCAATAACCTCATATGCATGCAAAAGCTGGACAGTGAATAATAAGGAAGACCACAGAAGCATTGATGTGTTTGAGTTATGGTGTTTGAGGAGAATATTGAAAGTGCTGCAGGCTGCCAAAAAAACTAACAGATCTGTGTTGGAGGAAGTGCAGCCAGCATGCTCCTTGGAGGCCAGGATGGCCAAACTTTGTCTCTCATACTTTGGACATATTATCAGGAGGGACCTGTCACTGGAGAAGGATATCATGTTTGGTAAGGTGGAGTCAGAAAATAAGAGGAAGATCCCCAGCGAGATAGATTGGCAAAGTGGAAGCATCACTGGGCTCAAGTGTGGCAACAATTGTGAGGTTGGCCCAGCACCAGGCAGTGCTTCGTTCTGTTGTGCCTAGGGTCGCTATGAGTACCGACTCAATGGCACCTAACAACAACAACAAATAACCCATTTAAAATTATTTAAAAATAATATATGGGGACATGAAAAGAGGGAGCAGCTGAGGATTCTAGTTTCATGAAAATAGAGGGACTTGCTGGCAGCAAGGAGGCAGGCTTACAGAATGTGCTCTTTGGTGGTTTAAATTATTATGTATGCCTGGGTGTTTAAGAGAAAGAAAAAAAGAGCAAAAATGAATAGAGAGAAATACTGTTAAGTGAGGGTTAACATGGAGGGGATTATAATTATTGTAATGAAACAAAATTATGATTTGTTGAATGTAAAACTGATGATCTGCCCTGTAAACTTTCAATCAAATCACAATAAAAACTTAAAAAATAAATAAAATGAAATAATAGCTGCTTCTCCTTTTTCTCTTTTTATTGTTTATTGCTTTACTTTTTACTCTCCTTTGACTTGGTTTTCTAACAACTGGCTAGGAGTCCAGTCAGAGGCATGAGAACAGGAGAGACAGAGCACAAATGTCGGAAACTCATCTCAGGTTCTCACAAAGGGTTGCTCTAGCCAGATAAGGAGGACTCTTAATGAACACACACACACATACACACACAGCCCTCTGACTGATGTCTGCTTTTGCACCTGCAGAGAGGCTTCTGAGGAAAGCTCCTCTGATTCATAGGCTGGGTTAGATGTTCTTTCTATGTGTCCCTAGACACCTGTGCATGTATCATTATGGCCTTTACTACCTAGTACCTTATTGACCCATTTGTTATCTGTCTTTCCCACTAATCTGTAAGCTATTTGAAATCAAGTGTTAAAATGGCGTGGTGAGGTCAGACCTACTTGGCTAACTTCAGGCTGGGGAAGAGAGAGAATCAAGATCAATACCAGCATAAAGCTGCTTCCTATGAAGTGAAGCTCAGGCACTTCATTTTTACCAATTCTGAAACCACCTGACCCTTCACAGCACTCTATTTTGTTGCTTGGTTTTGATAATTTGTTGTAATGGTCCCACAGAACTCCCAGATTATACTCACAGTCATAGGGAAAGTATTAGGGAAGTAACAGGTTACAATTCAGGATTAGAACCACTCAGGCTACAGTTCTTCAATCAGGACAGCTTCTTTTCACCTCTGTCTGCAGGCAGGCATCTCTCACAGTCCTGGTCCCCATGTCCCTGGCCTCTGCCCTGCTCAAGCAAGCATTGCAAAGTTCTTCAACTCTATTGATAAGTGCCCAGAGACACCTTATTCTGCCAATAAGCCTCAACCTAAAGACTCTCGCTCTGCGTTCTTACTGTGTGGGTCAGCAAACCTGGCTCAACTAAGTACCCGGAGGCAGCCCACTCACTCAGCTCTCTCCTCTGTGCGTCAGCGCATCGACTGCAGTTATCTCAGTCCTTGGGCTAAGGAGCACACCACACCATTTTGTATCTACTCTTGGTTTTGCTGCTGCCATTTCTTTGCCACCACTTCTTGCTGCCTTGTACAGCTCCAGGTGTACAGCTCTCTCTCTGACTCCTGGATCTAGGACCATGGGTCCAAAGGATATACACAACTCTTAGCTCTTCTTTCTTGATGGCAGTGGAGTCCTCCCTTCCCATCTCTGGGATGGCTCATTTCAAGTGTACTGTGATGGCAAAGCTGACCAATCCCCTGTTAGGGTTCTGTATACCTTATTTGCATCTTCGCACCCCATAAGGGTCCCATGAATCTAGTTAGCATTATTAATAGGCTGTCCAATCTGCTTGGTGAACCACAAACACCTTGCTTGTTTGTGTGGCAGTCACAAAGACTCTGGCTCGAAGGTCCATATTAAGTAACACACTGTATCGTAGTAAGGATGGTGTGATTCCAGTATTTATCCCTAGCCCCAGACAGATTATGTTAAGTGCCATGTAGTCAGTTCTGACTCACAGTGGCCCTGTATAGGGTTTCCAAGGAGCAAACTTGAACTGCCAACCTTGTGGTTTGCTGTCTAGTGCTTATCCTACAGTTCCACACCAGGACTCCAGGCATATAGTGGTCACCAAATGATGTGTGTTGAGTGAACGGCTTCTACCTTTACTCTGAACAATGAGTTGGATTCTGTATCAACTAGACCAAGGAGGGCCAAATAAAAGGCTGTTTCTCCACTGAGGCACAGATGATGCAGACCTTGAGTAAGGTTTTGATCATGGGGAAGCAAAGGGGAAATGCCAGAAATAGTTAGGGCTTTTTGACAAACTATATACATGGAAGAATGGGGAGAAATAATTGGACAGGACTGTTAAATGAGTCTGTGAATTGGACCAGTTATGTTCAGGTTGTCACAAACAATAATAGAACTAGGTACCTTGTACTTCAAATGCTCAGTAAATGTTGAATGAATGAAGTTGAATGCTTTTTTTCTTTAAATTTAAGAGTCAGCTAAATAAAGTGCAGATGACATTTAAAACTAAAGGAATAAATGGGACCTCTTAGGGAGAAATCCTAGCAAAGGAAGAGAAAAAGCTCAGGCTCAAGCCCTGGAGAACACTAGTAATTACAGGTTATTAAAGGAACTGGATCCTGGGAAGGGGACTGAAAAGCAAATACCAAAAGTCAGAGGACAAATTGGAGAACACCCTGGAAATCTAGGAAAGGGGAATGTTGGGGAAACACGGTGCTGCTGAGAGACCAAGGAAAAGAAGGGCAGAGAAGTGAGTATTCCACACAAAAGTATCAGGAGTGCTGGTAGACCATGACAGGTGTGCAGAAGATGGCTAAAGAAGAAAACAGTTTGCTGTTGTGTGACTTTAGTTCCAGGACCTGATGAGATCCAGCAGCAATCACACACCAGGATTCTGTAATATACACCCGCCACCCATGCTCACTGCATAAAGTCCCCTTTGTGAATGTTGAAAGTACATATATGTATTTATAATTGTAACATAAACACTTAGGAATACATTCTGATGGTTGCAATGCAAACATAGCAGAATGTTTATAGTTAAACCTGACTGTGCCCCTTCAAACCCCTACTACCCACTCCCTCCTCAGAGGCAATGCCAGATGTTTTCTTTCAGCCCCCATTTCCAATGCACTTACAATCAACATATACATACTTCTATCTATTTTACATAATTGAGGTTATAGCTATTCATATTTCTATCCAACTTGCTTTTTCACTTAATAATTTCAAGAAATAATGATTGAGTGAGTACATATAAAGAGCTTATAGCAAGGTTTGGTTAGGGTAAATGCTTAATACAAACTGTATGTAGACTAGGTCTCAGAGTTTGCATTTCTCAGGTCATCTTTCTTTATGGCAACTATACTTAGAATACTATCAATCTACTATAGATTATGGAGTCCTGATGTGGCACTGTGGGTTAATGCACTATACTGTGAAGTTGAATTGAACTGCAAGGTCAGCGGTTCAAGCTCACCAGCTGCTCCTTGGAAACCCTATGTAGGGTCTCTATGAGTCAGAACGAATACAACAGCATTTAACAACAACAACAAATAATTTATCAAACTTTTCCCCAATCGATATTCATTTAGGTTGCATATAATCCTGCCCTGAATATCTGTGTACATAGATCTTTGTGCAAATATGAGGATAAGCCGTAAAGTATTGCTACAGAATCTTAGAAACCTGTATAAAATAAAAATATGAAAATGTGTAGCTCCTATTTGTTCAGCTACCCCCATCTAGGTCTATATGTTTCTGAAGGTGGTGTTTGCACTTCTCTAACCCTTCCCTGAAGAATTCTATGCTGTCCAATGTATACCACATTAAAATGGCAGTCTTGGCAGCCTCAAGAGACTCAATTGTGTTACTTTAAATGTTTTTGTTTTTGTTTTTAAAGAAGTTTGGGGAAGAAAAAGAAATCAGAAAGGGCAAGATCAGAGTTCTAAGGCATATGGGGTACAGTTTCCCAATAAAATCCTTGTATTACAGCCCTTGGTGACAGATGCATTGTCATGATGGAAATATTCTCTGTACAACTTTCCTGGTCTTTTCCTCACCTGTGCAGTTTTCAGTTTTCTTAAAACTTATTGTCTGCAGAGACATATTTAAACTTTTTAAAATAAACCTCTGTATGTGTGAACTATAATCCTAGTAGCAATACCTTCATATATCAGTTTTTCCAAGGAGAAATTTCTAGAAGTTGAATTGTATGTCAAATGTATTAACATAGTAATATCACGACCGAAATGCACCTCATGAGTGGCTTTACTAGTTTATCCTCACCAACATTGTATGCTGTTATTGCTGTTTCGTTAAGTGTCATCGAGGGAATTATGACTTATAGTGACCCTGTATAGAGTTTCTGAGGAGTAACTGGTGGGTTGGAACCACCGACTTAGTGGTTAGCAGTCCAGTGATTACCCTACAGCGGTACACCGGGACTCCCAACATTGTATGAGAGGACTTGTTTTGCTGTATCATTACAAACACTGAATATTGCCAGTCTTAAATTTTGACCAATCTCAGTCAGCTAAAAAAAATGATACTGTAGTATTAGTTAAGTGGAGTTTATTGTCTTTTGTTTTGTTGTGTTTTTTTTTTTTCTTCTTCTTCATATTCATTGTCCTTTGTGTTCGATTGGGCTGCTTTTGCTTTTCTTGTTAAATAATAGAAACACTCTTTATTCTTCCCATTTTTTCTTCATCTATTATTGATTTCAGCAAAGCCTACCCTGGTCTATTGTTATTAACTTTGTCTATGGTGCTTTTCGTTTTACCGAAGCTTCCCATAACTGTGTGATCCCGTCAGCCAATCTTTTCCTTGATGCCTTTTGCATTTTGTGGATAAGCACTATACTTTCCCCAGATTTCAAAATGTATTCTCATAAGTAGTTTGTAGTTCTTGGCATAAAATAAGTTTATCAGAATTATTCATATATGGTCTGAGGAAGTGGTGCAACAATATTTATCAGAATAATTAAAACCTTTATAAGCAATACAGAAAAGACTAAAGTCTTTTTTTTTTTTTTTTACCTTCCTTACGTCTAATCTCACTGTGTTCTTTCCCCACTGACTTGGAATCTCATATTATATTTTGGTGGAAGAGTATTTGAGTAAATTTTCTTCCTGGGAAGAAAATTTCCTTTCTTTTCTCTGTTATGGAGTTTAGACTTATCTTAAATTCCTCTCTTTGTCTTGAATGCCTGTTCTTATGAACAGTCCTTATATCTTCTTTATACAAATGAAAGACCACAGATATTCCTCTGTTCCCTCTTTTGGAGTACAGTGGTTCCATACAATAATTGCTGGACTGTGAACCAAAAGGTTGGCAGTTTGAGCCCACCAGTTGCTCCATGGGAGAACGATGCTCCTGTGAAGGTTTAAAGCCTCGGAAACCCTATGAGTCAGAACTGACATGAAGGTACTTAACAACAAAGCTTGCTATGAGTCAACAGAGACACGACAGGACTTAACAACAACACATCCTACTGTTAATCCTGAAATTTCTTTTTTTTTTTTTTTTTTTTTTGTCTAGGAGAAAAATTTAGTTATCATCTGATTAGTCTGCTTTCGTGAAATCAATATCAGCTTGTGTTTGGGGGAATTTCCTAAAAACTATCTGACCATTACCTTACCTTGTTGTTGCTGTTGTTAAGTCCTGTCGATTCGGTTCCAACTCATAGCCACCCTGTATAGGGTTTCTGAGAAGTGGCTGGTGAATTTAAACCACTGACTATGCAGTTTGAACCAACCTTGCGGTCCAGTGCTTATCCTACAGCAACACACCTTATCTTATCTTAGAAAAAAGTAAAATGTGGTTCCGAACTGATTATGTTCCGGTTTATATCTTAAACTCAAATGTATTTTGAATCTTATGGAGACGTCTTTAGGTCATGGAGACCTGGTCCTAAAAATGTTTTCATTCTTTATGTTACTTTGATTTGTTTTGTAAACAAGATAAGGCTATTTAACTAATGAAGACTAAGGCTTCTTATTTGCTTAGTTTTAAGGAACCAATGAATTACTGCAGCAGCTAGGCTTCCGATGGACAGATGCATGTGTGGGGACTGCTATTAAAAAAAAAACTAAGTTCTGACCACAAACTTTGAGATCTCCCAAATTTGTTCTGTATAGAACATACCCTAGTATACCGAATTCTACTGCTCCCCCTTCTCCCAAATGGAATCTTTTCCCGATGTCCTTCATAGACAAGTCATGGCAGAGGCTTTAAAAAGTACCTTTGCCTCTTTCCCAGACACATGCATCCTATGAGAGACACTGCTGGAATGGCCCACTGCTGGGAGCAGGCTTGGGGCAGTGGTGGGTAGGGGTAAAATCAGTTGATGTTACTTCCCTTTTCATCTACTTTACCCAAAGCAAGGACCCTTTTAAAAATAACTAGTATTAGGAGTAAATCATTCAACCAACAAAAGTGGGTGAGGAATAACAGAATTGCCTGTTGTAAATTCTTCTAGCTACCACAGGTGCTATTCAGAGCAAATTAAAATCAGTGTAATATAACTTAAATGCTGATGGGCGTAAGGCATCACTAATAACTAGAATTGTAATTCTTTTGATAATTATTTCATCGAATTTTAAGACCTTATGTTTTAGAGAATAAAAATAACTAGAATAACAAACCCACATTTATAGGCGTTGAGAAAGTTTTCATAGCCCCGTGGTCATCTTGGGATATAAGCTAACCTTGTAGCAAGAGTCATTTTGTACAATTAGTGGTTATTAGGCAGCAACCATAAGATTATAATTTTCCTTCACAAAGACAAAAATCTGGAACATTATAGGGTCAGATGCAATTTGATGGGACATCTGTTGTCATTCTCCTTAAGAAATTTACCGTTTTCTTCTCCCATTAACCCTAAGACCTGAAGTCATTTCTCTCTCAGTTCTCTGTTGGAGAAATGGAACTTTTAGCTGAGAAATGATAGGTGAATGTGGGGTCTTGTGACAAGGACAGAACTAGCCCATGCAATAGTCATCCCTTTATACTGCATCTCCATGTATCTGCAAGATGATTTCTAAAGAGGGGTGAGTTTTTATATTACATGGAAGACAATTTGGATAAAAAGAGAGAGAGCTAAAATTGTGGAGTACTTTAAAATGACAGGTCCTCACTCTGCATCTCACCAGATGTGCAGCTGTTATAAAACAAGCTCTAGAGAAGCAAAGATGCATAGTTTAGTCTTTTGATAAAGTGTCTATCCAACTTAATTGAAGACAATTTCATTTAAGTCTCAAGTTTAAGATGTCAGGGTTCAGTGCATTAGATAAAACCTGATTACGTTGTCTGTTGGGTTTTATACCAAAATGGATGCTGTTTCATCTCATCGTGAATTCAAGTCTCCGTGTCTGTTACCCCCCTAATAAGCTCTCAAATCATTTTTATCTTTGAAAGTTGGCCAGTTCATCCTTTGCTTTGATTAGGGCCAATTGAATAATATAAAAAATCATTACACCATGACTGTAAAAAATACATGCATTTTCACCAATCACTACCTTTTCATCGTCATTTTTCTCTGGCTTCATTACTTTTTCAGTGAAGAGCAAAGACTGCATACCAAATAAGCCCCACCAGAAGGCATCAGTGCAGCTTGGCTTCCTGGGTTTTTACCTCTGAATGAGCTGCTTAGTTCTTTCCTCCTCTCTATTGTTCAGCCCTGCTAGTTCTCATCTCCCACAATCCTTCCAGATTTGTCTGCTATAACAGAAGTACCACAAGTGGATAGTTTTAACTTCTGCTTCATGGTTTAGGATGTAGGGCACCAGCGCTAGGAAAAGGTTTTCTCTCTCCGTGGTGGCTCTGGGGGAAGGTCCTTGTTTCATTTCAACATCTATGCACCCTGTGTTCCTTGAAGATAAGAGTGGTGCACCCCACCCTAACCTCTTACAAATGATTGGCTGATCACATCAGATCATACAGCATGGAGGAGAATTACATCATTACAAAGCTACCAAACCACTGAGAATCATGGCCCAGCAAAGTGATGGATATTTTGAGGGGAAACAATTCAGTCCATGACATCCTACTCTTTGGCCCCTCAAAATTCATATCCCTGACACATGCAGAACACTTTATTCACCCATCATATCATCCCCAAAGTCTTAATTTAGCTCCAAGTCCGAATTCTATCCTGGGACAAAATTCCTCTTTATCTGTTAATTTAGAATACAAGTCATCTGCTTCTAAAGTAGTGATGGAATAGGCACAAGGTAGACATTTCCATTACAAATGAGAGACATCAGAGAATAAAAAATAAAAAGGAATAACAAGTACTTTGTTGTTGCTGTTATTAGGAGCTTCCCAGTCCCTTCTGTAGGTTGGTCAGGTATCCAACTGTCTTCCAAATTTCTTGGCATAGACCAGTTAGTGCCTCCAATGCTGCATCAGTTTGTTGAAACATTTCAATTTGTATCCCAGCAGTTCCTGGAGCCGTGTTTTCCATCAATGCCTTCATTGCAACTTGGACTGTTTCTTAGTATCTTCAGTTTTTGATCATGTAGTAACTCTTGGAGTGGATGACTATAGGTCATCCTGTTTTGGTACAGCAACTATGTGTATTCCTTCCATCTTCCCTTGATGCTTCCTCTATAATTCAATAGTTTGCTCATAGAATCCTTCAATATTGCAATCCAAGACTTAAATGTTTTCTTCGGTTCTCTCAGATTGAGAAATGCTGAGTGTGTTTTTCTCTTTTGGTTTTCTAACTCCAGGTTTTTGCATATTTTATTATGATACTTTACTCTGTTTTCTCAAGATACCCTTTGAAATTTTCTGTTCAGCTCTTTAACTTCATAATTTCTTCCAATGACTTAAATTTCCCTATGTTCAAAAGTCAGTTTTGGAGTCTCATCTGGCATCAATTTTGTTCTTTTTAATGACCTTTTGCTGTTTTCATGGATGATATTCTTGATGTCATCCACAACTCCTCTGATAGTGTCTTATGCGTCAAGTCTGTTCTTGAGATGCTCTCTATATTCAGGCGGGCTATACTCCAGGTCATATTTTTGCTCTCAAGGACTTGTTTTAATTTTCAGCTTCAGCTTAAACTTGCATATGAGCAATTGTTGGTCTGTTCCACAGTCAGACCCTGGCTTTATTTTGACTGAGGATATGGAGCTTTCCCAATGTCTTTTCCCACCGATATAGTCAATTTGATTCCTGTGTACTCCATCTGGTGAGTTCCACATGTATTGTTCCATTCATTATAGAAAAACAATATTTGCAATGAATAAAACATTGGTCTTTCAAAATTCTATATTGCAATCTCCAGTATCCTTTCTATCACTAAGACCATATTTTCCAACTACTGATCCTTCTTCTGTTTCTGACTTTCACATTCTATTCACCAGTAATTATCAATGCATCTTGACTACATGTTGGATCAATTTAAGACTGAAGAAGTTGGTAGGAGTCTTCTATTTCATTTTCATTTAGTAGTTGGTGGATAAATCTGAGTAGTAGTTGTATTAACTGGTCTTCCATGTAGTCATATGTATCATATCATATTACAGACAGTGTCATACTTCAGTATAAATCTTGAAATACTCTTTTTGATGATGAATGCAATACCATCTCTCTTCAGTATGTTTCCTGCAAAATAAGCCATATGGAGAACAAACAAGATGGCGGATAAGGTGGACGTGTAATAAAGGAGCTCCGCCAACAACCACACAGAATACCCGACCAAGCACGCTCAGGGACTGGTCCCAGAACTCTGAACCACATATAAAGGAATATTTAGAAGGTTGGAAGGCTCACAGCTGGGGGAATTTGTGGCAGAAGCAAGAAATCAATTGCTTTCTAGTCTGGGACACTCAGCTGCTCCAGAAGCCACCATCTTGGGTGAGACCACATGGGGGAAGGATCGGAGCGGTCACTGATGCCTGGCAGAACTGCTGAGATAAACGTGTGGACATTCTTTTCTTTGGGTATCTGTTCATTGGTCCCTTGCTATCTGTGCACCTCCATTCTGGTGACTATAGGGGTGCCTGAGCTAGTGGGCACCCCAGCCCCACCCTCAGAGGGTTCTACTACGCATGCACACAGATCTCCTCGAAATTTAAAGAGACAGTTCCCAATTAAAACCAAACGGCCACAGCTGGCCCTGAACTGTTTCCAACTAGAAAAAAAAGGCCTGAACAGGAATTGTGGAGTGGGACAAGCAGACAAAAGAGGAAATAGACCAAAAATGAAATCCTAAGTTACGTCAAAACATCCAACAGTGGTATCTTGAAACTTCTCAGGAAGAAGAGTAAAAAGGGAAGCCCATTTCCTGATCACATCTACCTGGAGGCATTCAGAAAGCAT
>NW_006408528.1:36371629-36385245 GCF_000296735.1 Chrysochloris asiatica
GGAAATGAGGTTAGAACACAGCTACAACTGATTTGACTACATCTACAGGTACTGGGGTTACGAGTCCGACAAATATTCTAAGGGACACAATTCAATCCCTAACACATTCTCATCTACTGTGCATATCTTCAGACACTAAACTTTCAATGATTCTTGGCTGACTAAAAGCCCTCTGCAAATTATAAGTCTTGGAAATTTGACCAAAATGCATACACATAAAGGAGAAAAATTTGGGCCTGATATTAGCAAATTAACTTTTTCTTTAGAGCCTGCTTTTGAGCTATTCAGCCATGTGACATCACGACAAAAATGTGATAGCTTTATGTACTTACAGAGCCACCTGTGTGTGCGTGCAGTTTGCATCCTGACTTTGAAAGACATCTCCTAAGGAAGGAGCCATGGAGTTTAATTGTAAACACCTCATTTGTAGTTTGTATTTAACTGTATATTTCTAGTGGAAATACATAAATCCATAACAAAATATTTAATCTAGTATCTTTGGCTCAGTAAATTAATTTATCTTTGAAATTCCTTTGATACGTAGCCAAGACTTGTTGCCATGTACTTATATATACATTGTATAGTGAAGATTCATAGGCTACTAGATGACAAATGTAACTTTGAGGGGAAAAAAGACAAGCATCCAAAAGAAAATCAGATGATGCAAATTATCATGGACATGAAGTCTGTATTCTTTTTTTTTTTTTTTTTTTTCTTTTAAACTTTTTATTGTGAATTAAGTGAAGGTGTATGGACAAGATCATCAGTTCAACAAATCATACACTTTGTTTCATCTCAATGACTGCAATTCCCTCCATGCAACAACAGTTACCTCCCTTCCTCCCTATGGCTCCCATCTCCAGTCCACCAATCTTTCTATCCCTTTTCACCCTTGTCCTTAGGTACATGTTGTCCCTTTGATTTTGAACGATTGACGGTTCCATCACTCATAGTGAGCATACCTTCTTAATGAATGTATCCCTCACTCATATGAAAGTAACAATGTGGATTCCTTTCATTGTAGCATAGATTGTTACTACTTTACTGGTCTTAGTAATGCATTAAGGTAAAAATTCACCATAGCTATCAAGAATTATAAAGAGAGCTCATCACCTAAAAATAATTATTGGGCACTCCACCTGTCCCACAGCTGAATTATGAGAGTAAAGACTTGTTTTTCTGCAATATCTTTAGTGTCCTCAGACTTTGTCTTACAATACCAGTACTTCTTTTTTTTTTTATGTTTTATTGTGAATTATGTGATAGTTTACATGGGAGAACATTAGTTTTACATTCATCCTATCATATATCGTTTCATTGCTATGGTTACAATTCCCTCAATGGATCATCAACCAACCAAAGGGTATACCCTACAAGCCTTCCCCCTGGTCATCAGCACACAGCACCTCTCCCTCTCTGGGTCTAAAGTCCCCAGCCGCTCCATCTCTCCACGTCATCATCTCTGCCTCCATCTCTGGTGTCACTGCTTCTCTTGACTTATATTCATCCACTCCAAGAGTTACTGTATGATCCTTAGAGAAAATCTATCAAGATTTCTTCCCTTTTGGAGTCCTCAAAACAGTTGTTGTAAGCTTCTAATTGAACTCCCTGCCTTGAATTTAACTGGCCCAGCAGATCCCTTTGGATGCCATTGTTTTTTGTTTTTTTATAAAAAAAATTGCAATAATTTATTTGATGAAAGAGGAAAGAGACTAATCAGAATTGATTAAAGTGTTAGACAAATAACACCAATAATCCTGATTGTATGTAAGAATTTCCAAGTTCAAAAATTTAAAGATGGAACAATAATTTAGTGATAAGAGCAAGCAATAAATTGCCATATATTGTTGTTGTTGTTGTTGTTAAGTCCTGTCAAGTCGGTTCCGACCTACAGCAACTCTGTTTAGGGTTTTGTTTTTTGTTTTGTTTTTTAAAATATTTTATTGTAAATTATGTGATAGTTTACATGGGAGACCATTAGTTTTACATTCATCCTATCATATATCATTTCATTGCCATGGTTACAATCTCTTCCATGCATCATCAACCAAACAAAGGGTATACCCTGCAAACCTGGCCCCCGGTCATCAGCACACAGTTCCTCTCCCTCTCTGGGTCTAGAGTCTCCAGCCACTTGGATGCCATTGTTTTGATTGACCATTTATTTTTGAAGGCACCCCCAAAGAGCCTAAGACAAGTATGTTACTAAGATACTTTGTCTGCAGCCATCCACTGATTGCAGAGACATGTCTAAGCATGTGTTGTTTGGAATAAATCCATGAATTGGAATCTTAGTAGTACTTTTGACTAACCATTGTATGTTTGTGTTTGTGTGTGTGTGTCTTCTGTTAGTTCTCTTTCTCTGAAGAACCCTAATTGATACATGATGCTTACTATATATGTATATATATAAACAACAACATATATATAGTTAAGTGTTGTCGAGTTGGTTCTGACTCATAGCAACCCTGTATAGGGTTTTTGAGGAGCAACTGGTAGATTTGAACCAACAAACCTTTGGTTAATTGTTGTTGTTGTTGTTGTTAAGTGCTGTTGAGTCAGTTCTCACTCACAGTGACCCTCTACGGTTTCTGAAGAGTGATTGGTGAGCTTGAACCACCGACCTTGCAGTTCAAACTGACCTTGTAGTCCAGTGCCTTAACCCACAGCATCACACCAGGAGTCCTTTGGGTAATATTCTAATGCTTATTCTTCAGTGTCACATAAGGAATCCATATATCTCTATATATATTCTTCTTCTTGTTAATGGCCCTGTATAGGGTTTCCAAGGCTTTAAACATTTTTTTTAGGGACAGAAAGCCTTATCTTTCTCCTGTGGAGCAGCTTATGGGCTCAAATCACAAACCTTGGGGTTCACAGTCCAGTGTTTATCCTATGGAGCCACTGTGCTCCTGCATGTGTGTGTGTATTGTAGTTGGTGTTGTGATGTTGAGTTGGTTTTGACTCATAGCAACCCTGTATAGGGTTTTCAAGGAACAACTGGTGAGTTTGAACTGCCGATCTTGCTATTCTAACTGACCTTGAGGTCAAATGAATATTTATCCTATGGCACCACACCAGGAATATATATAATCCAGTTGACGTTCTTTTTTCCAGGTGAAACTAATTTAGTTGCCGATCAATATAGCTGGTTGCACCTGTCACTCCCATAGTCTCTAGGAATATAATGTAGTTCTTTTTCTGTAGTGTATACCAAGTATTGGAATACAGGTTTAGGAGCATGAACATTAAAGGAAAGAATATGAATATTTATTGGAAACATGGTTCCTGGGTGATCCTTCAAGATTGCCTATTAACGTAAAGGAGTATGTGTGCATGCCTACCCCATGTAAGTCAATTGTGGTTCTTGATGCTGGTGGGTATAAATAAATGCTCCAGTTGTCCAAAGGAGTCATGTGTTTGTACACTATAGTCAAGTTTAGGAAACTTGCTGGCAGCACCGTTCACTTTGCCACTCACTGACCTTTCTTATCAGACAGGAGGAAAAATGTTCTGGGGGGCAGAGAAACTTGTGGCAGGCATATTTTTAGCCATCCTCTTCATAGTTCCTTTTTTATCAAATGTGTCTAATGAAAAGTAATAAAACAACGAGATAAAAATTTTCAATGAGAAAAAAACAACAAATTATTTTCTCTCGTGGTAACTATCTGCAAGTACAACTTAAATCCTAGCGATTCTGAGTCTAGCTGAAAGTGACTATAATATAGTCTGAGACTTCTAGGCAAATATGGCAGCACATGACTAATTAGGACTTGAAGATTAAAGCATAATACACTTTTAAGGTGTTATTGGAGCCTAAGTGACATTTTCTTTTGATTTCTAAACTAAATATGAACCAAAATGTCAGAAACCAATAATCTCTTAGCCTGAACATTTTCTTTCTCATCATTAGTGCAGATTTACTCTCAGTCAATCCTGAATTCTTGATTTATTTTAAACATTTGTTCTCTATTTGCATGTGTGTGTGTGAGCACAGAAATAGTCCTGTGTGAAATAAAATGAGAGGGAGAACAATTAATGGAGAGCTCAAGCAAATATAAATATGTATAAAGCACACATATCCCCAAGCAGTTTTAAAAATGTGATTGAAAAACAAAAAAGGCACTCCATCTGTAACTGGTTGCTGGAGAAAGACACCTATTATAAGCATTCAATAAGAATCCTTACAGAGAAAAACTACGGGTTGGCCACACTTGTACTGGTTAGCTTGCACAGGTGACTGGTGGGAGAAATGAGGACCCTACACCTCATTCTGTGTCTTCTGGGAGAGAGAGACACAAGTACTACCCACAGACTGGGCACCAACTCAGAAAAAAGAGGCAGCCATCAAGGACCCTACAGTCTGGCTGCCGACATAAAGCCCCTAGAGTATAGACTGGTACATTCATTTTAAATGCTTGATAGAACCTTGAGCTGTATTGTCCTTAACAGATTATTAGAGAATTGTCTTTGAAGGAAGTACTGGTTTGGTGCTATAGGATAAGCACTGTACGCTAACCACAAGGTCAATGGTTCAAACTTACCAGCTGCTCGTTGGAAACCCTATACAGGGTCCAATGAATCAAAACTGACTTAATGATACTTACCAACAGCAATCTTTGAAAAACCCAATAGTGAGATCTATGAAGAAGAGACCTCTAAAAAATGAGTCTCTGGGTAGTATGAATGGTTAACATGCTTGGCTGTTAGACAAAAGGTTGGGGACGAGATTCAAATTCATCCAGAGGTACCTAGGAGGAAAGATCTGGTGATCTACTTCAAAGACATCAGCCATTGGAAATTCTATGGAATACAGTTCTACTCTGACACACATGGACTCACCATGTGTTGAATTGATTCAACAGCACCTGGTTGGTTTTGTATCTTGAGAAAGCAGTTGATAAGATATATTCAAGGAATAATAAAGAAATCTGGCATGTCAGTGGGAAAAAAAACAAATTACAATAAGATTTTTAAAGAATGGGAAAGTCCAAACTTGACATAAAAATCAAGGTAGACTCCTGCAGATTCTCAATCAGGAGGGAGAATAATAATAGCTAATGCTTGTGATTGCTATACACAGGTACTGTTCTACACCTTTTATACTTGTGGTCTCATTTAACCCTCTCTACAACTCTATGGGTCCAGGTGTGGTGCTGTAGAATAAGCAATGGACTGTTAACCACAAGGTCGGCGGTTCAAGTCCACGAGCTTCTCCTTGGAAATCCTTTACAGGGTCACCAGCACTTACCACCACTGACAACAACCGTATGAAGAGGGTTATGATGCCCATTTACAGATGAGGACAGTCAAGCTAAGAAAGGCTAAGGTATACTTGGAATTGGCAACTGCACAACTAGCATATGGTGAAGTTAGGATTTGAACCCAGGAAGTCTGCGGCAGAACATTGTTTCAACCACTCTATTGTACTATTGAAGCACACTGCTGAAGGAATGCGGAGTGTGATTTACTGTCTCTGAGCTCGGCTTAGTGTAAGGTAGTGAGTAGGAACTGTGATCCAGGAAACATGAGGAATCTTGAAAAGAGTGAATTTGTGCAAGTGAGGTCTCAGTTTACTGCCCTACCATGTTTTAAAATGTACTTGGACATATTTCTAACACTCTGCCATGCTACTCATAGTAACTACTATAGTTTGGCACAAATATTCAGAATTGATTGAAATCCAGCCCTCTCACAGTGACCCTACGAATCACAACAGAATGAAACACTGACCGCTTCTATGTCACACTCAGAATTGTCATGTTGGGACCCCTTGTTGCTGCCATCTCATTGTGGATTGTCCTCTTTTTCACTGAGCCTCCACTTTACTAACCATGATGCCCTTCTCTCAGGATTGGTCCCTCCTGATAACGTGTCCAAAGTCTGAGAGACAAAGTCTCACCATCATGGCTTCTAAGGAGCATCCCACCTATAGTGGTTCCAACACAGATTTGTTGTTCGAGGAGTTACTAGTCATTTATTTTCAGGGCATTCACTTTCAATTTGGTATGCGCGTCCCTATATGCTCTGTTTTTGTTGTTAAGTGCCGTCAAGTAAATTCAAACCCATAGCGACCCTGTATAGGGTTTCCGAGGAGCAGCTGGTGAGCTTGAACCACCAACCTTGCAGTTCAAATGGCTTTGCTATCTGGTGCATTAACCCACAGTACCACACCAGGATATATGTTTAGATGTTGATAATCTTGCTGTCAAGATTTTGCTTTTATAATTGGTAGATAAGGAGATAAGGTGGGGGGGTAGCTAACGAAATGAGGTTAGAGAAGAAAACTTACGGCAGGTTTGATTAATCTTCCAAATATGCCTATTGTATATTGGGGAAGGTTTTGCTTAATTGCTATATTTCCATATCTATCTGGGGACCTTGTTTATTTATGATTCAACTTCTTATGATCAGGCACTGTGCTGGGTTAGTACTGGTGCTCCACTTGCGACTGGGGGGGGGGAGCCCCTGCCTTCCGGGAACCTACAACTTTGAGAGGATACAGGTGATAATTATGAGAACCATGCCAAGTGCTAGATATGATACATACATCTTTAAAAGGTACTTTGGAAGCCAAAGGAAGGGGACAATTTTTTTGCCCTAGTGAAAGGAATACAAGGTGGAGGGCTTGCAGGTGGTGGTGTGGTTGGGGAGATAATAGCTCAGGGGTGAGGAAGCATTTTCTCAAGGTCGGGCAATGTAAGAAAAGGTCATTCTGCGCAGAGGCACATGGTCATTCAAAGGATCACAGAACACCTAGGAGCGAAAGAGTGGGAAAGGACGTTGGAAAGAGAAACATTGGTCAGAACATGAAGAGCCTTGATTATGTGGCAAAGGGATTTTGGACTTTCTCCCAATAGGATATCCTTGTCAATTGTGTGCTAGGAAGACCACTCTGACCTTTGCTCTTACAAGAGCAATGTCAAACAACCAGTTTTATGGAAAACTGTGAAAACAATATGATTCTTAGAGAAAAGATAGACTAGAGGAACACAGCTTTATTTTTTTAATTATTCTAGATTGCTTTATGAAGCTATTCTCATAAGCAGTCACAGTCATCCTTGATACCCCCTTTTCCCCAATTACACATTTCATAAAGAAGAACAAAATCCTTTACAAAAATGTTCTTGTCTTCCAAACAGTATGAAAGCCTCTCGAAAATTTCCAGAGCTCTCCTAGCTCTCTCACCCGGTTATATTTAGCTCAGCTATAGACCTTGACCTTTTCAATAGGCTGCACGACATGATGCACTAATCGGAACATTTCTTAATAGACTTGAATGAGGTTACTGGCCTTCACCCCAGCCTTGTCAACACACACACACACTCACACACACTTATTCATGTTTGGGTGTAGTTTGGAAAACAATCGTTAAATTGGTCCAGGAAAAAACAAAAATTGTGTAGTTTTGCTAACGAAATAGATTTTCAATAGGCTTTATTTCTTTGAGTTTAGAGAAAGCATGGATTTGCATTTCTTCCTTTCTTTGGAATTTTTTCTTTCTGTTTGAATGCTGTTGGCATGTTTCCAGTTGCTGTAAATCTTATCTTGAATAGCTCTCCCTTGGGTTCTATTTCTCAGGTAAGGCTTCTGTTTGCAGGCAGGATCTGTATGCAAAGATTGGATAGCACCAGGACATTGCTCTTCTGAGAAACCAGACCTCTCCTCTCTTTTTTGCCCTCCCCCCTTACTTCCCCTGCTCCTATGATTTGATTTTGCTCAGCAAGACCTCTGTCATGTTGTCAAGGCACTTTCACTGTAGAATCAAGTTGTTCACAAATTCCACAACTCTATTCTTTACTGTAATACTAATAGTTGTACTGGCTACAGTGGGACGGAATGGAAAGCCAGACTGCTTTCTTGATATCTGGCAACAAAACCACTAACAAAGATTAGCCAAAAACACTGACCAGTTGTATTTAAATCAAAGTCATTAGTGATTCCTGAAGGAGTCTTAGAGGGGCAAAGGTGGATAATTCTTCCAAGGCGGATTGTGAAAACATTCTCCAGCTGGTCACTTGATGGATGCGCTCTGCTCTTCAGCCACTTTCTCCTCTCCAGAACTCTCAGTGTCCTCAGTCTGTTTTGTGGGGCATTTCCTAAAGCCTTGGAGACCAAAACAATTTTGGTCAGGAAGGTGACTATATGTAAAAATTAAGAATAGATACTCTTCCACTAGCCTGGTTGGGTTTGAATCCTTATATCTCGGTTTACTAGCTATATGCCTTGGGCAATTAATGCAACTTCCCTGGGCCTCAGTTTCCTAATCTGTATAACCTTGCCTGGACCCTAACCATAGCTCATAAAAGCCACAGGAGTTAAGGCAGTCCACAGAGGCAGCAAAGAAACATCCATGAGTAAGGCATGAGCCTTTTCAAGAAACAATAAACTCTGGTAGCAACATTACGGCCAAGTATTGGTGGTCAGGAGTCCTGGTATGGCGCTGTGGGTTAATGTGCCAGACTGCAAACCTGTTTGAACTGCAAGGTCAGCAGTTCAATCTCACCAGCTGCTCCTCGGAAACCCTATACAGGGTTGCTATGGGTTGGAATTGACTCGAAGACACTTAACAACAAGAACAACATTAGTGGTCAGATATACGTCAGAGCCATGGAGCAAGCTCAATGTGAACCAACAAAAACCAACCTTTTGTAATTAGCTTTGCTTTCTAACTTAGTTGCAGTAACTATTTCCTTCTGAGTAGGGCGTCATGAGTTTTAAAGGAGGCCAGAGTGTCACTTTCTTTGTGGTTTGCCCTTTGGGGATTATCTGACTTGACTAGGATTTTGCTGAGGGATACTTTGTGGAAGATTTAGGAGGTAGAGTAGGAATGTTAAGGCATCTCTTTCTACCTTGGGAATAATAATATCTCTTTTGAGTCAAACAGTGAGGTCTGGACCAGGGTTGGACTTCAAATGGAACAAATTGAATTCTTCACCATTTCTAAGGAAGCATGTTGTTGTTGTTAAGTGCCATCGAGTGGATTCTGACTCATAATGACCCTGTATAGGGTTTACAGGGAGTGGTTAGTGAGTTTGAACCGCCAACCTTGTGGTCCAACCCAACCTTGCAGTCCAGTGCTTATCCTACAGTGCCCCACAAGGAAGCATAGTACTGGGAATATTTCATTTTGTTATGCATAAATTTACCATGAGTCAGAGCTAACTTGATGTCATTTAATATGAGTAACAATGCAATATTTCTATGTATGTGTTGTTAAGTGCCATCAAGTCAGTTCCAACTTATAGCAACTCTGTATAGGGTTTCCAAGGAGTGGCTGGTGGATTTGAACTGCCAACCTTGTGGTTAGCAGATAGTGCTCATCTGACAGCACTGGATGTCCTCTCTATAGGTTGTTGTTGTTGTTAAGTGCCATTGAGTTGGTTCTGACCCATAGTGACACTATATAGGATTTCCAAGAAGCGGCTGATGAGCTTGAACCGCCGACGTTGCAATTCAAACCGACTTTGGAGTCCAGCACATTAACCCATAGTGCCAGATCAGGACTCCCCTTTCTATATAGATTAGTATAATTGAATTTTTTTTTAAGTTTTTAAACAGTTTTAAGCTTGCTGGCTATACTCTAATGAATGCGTAGAGGAAAATTTCTATCTCCTAATTTTCCTTTTTTTAATATAATCTGTGTTTTTATTACCTAGAAATATAGAGTAGGAATTAAGCTCCAGGGTGAGCCTGGTTCACCTTTTATTAGCTATGTGACCTGAAGTATGGTACGTAATGCCTCTATGTTTCAGGTCTCCTCTAGAAGAGTATATGAATGATACATACCTTATGGAGTTCTTTTAAAGAGTTAATGTCTATGAATGAGACTGCTGCCTCACTAAATATTAATTTGTATTGTGATTATTCATATATTGGATTTCTTTATTGTAAAATGCCTCCCTACATCACTAGCTCAGTGTACTGAAGCTCTTTACCATGTTATTTCAATCCTGAGTCTAAAATAAGAATCCAGATCTCTTTTTATAGATCTTTTGCAATATCCTTGCCCAAGAGAAACAACATTTCACGTTCTTAAAGTTGACACCTTTTGAAATGAAGACAGAGTTTGGCCTTTAGATTATTAACTCAAGGCAGAAGGTAGTCTCTAGAAATTGTACCGTAAGACACAAAGTATGCCATCATTCTCGGCTGCCTTTATTTTGATGATAAATTGTAAAGGATTTGTTATTCTCAGCCTAGAGAGAGTTAAGTCTTTCTTTTGTAGCCTGACATGGGGAAGAGAGAGCGACTTCAGACAACTCACCACTTGCCTAATTTCTGAACACCTTCCAAAATGTTTTTTAACTTTAACTTCCCCAGTTGGATATGAAACTCCCTTCTAGACTCAGTCAGTTTAGGAATATGAATCTAAAATGCAAGTGGTTCAAAGTTATCTTGCTTCCATTTATCTGTAATATTTCTTCTGCTTTGCCTTACTGATTTATATCACACTTTTCAGAAGCCTTAAGGCAATTTACAATTAGAACCATAGGACATTGAGAACACTTCACAGTCTACAAATAAGCAAGTGCTCTCTGTTGTCATACTAGCAACCCATCTGTTATTGACATTTCATGTTGAGAAATAAACATCATAACTTGATGAGTTCAAGCCTGGAGGAATCCTCCTTTCTCAATAACTAATGTCTAGCTGGACTCGAGGCTCAGGTGTTGACTTTGTGAATGTGAATTATCATTGATTGTAAATTTATTGTGAATTATTCTGTCTCCTAGTGGTCATCTGGAATGTCACCAATCCTAGGTCCTGTGATCCATATGATATCATTCCACACGATACTGAAGTTTCCTATTTATATGATGTTTTTTGACTGATGATTATTCATCAGTAAGAATCTTCAATCTTTTGCATGCTGCTTTATATTATTCACTAATCTTATGTCATCTTTGTCTCCTTCATTTTGACAAACTGCTCAATATTTTTGGAGGTGGAGCTGTTTTTGCTTTTTGTTTTTCTTGTTGTTGTTACGTTCCTACCATTCTCAGTTGATTTCACATTATTTTTTTATCAATGAAACTTATTGCAAAAATATTATATATGATTCATTAATATTTCATTTTTCTTCTGCATTCTGAATGATTTATAAACTTATTGTCCAGCAAGTCCCCATTTTACAAGAAAGCTAGATGGATTGTATGCCTATATTTTGATTGGAAGATCCTTGGGATATATTTTCTCCCCTTCAAATATAGATTTCTGTATATAAAACTCAATGATTTTTAATTCAGAAATCAGCTGGGTAAGTAGAAATAGTGAAAGTGGCATTCAGTCAAGAATTTAATGACTGAGTTTTAGGAAAATGTAGTTGCAATAACTATTATCCTGCTATATAAAGTGTCCACTACCAATGTTGTTGTGGTTATGAAATGTTGTCAAGTTGGTTCCCAATCATAGCAACACTATGTACAACAAAACAAAACACTGATCCGTTCTGTGCCATCCGTACAATCATTGTGACGCTTGAGCCCACTGTGCCAATCCATCGCATTGAAGTCCTCTTTTTTGTTGACCCTCCACTTTACCAAGCATGGTGTCCTTCTCCAAGGACTGATGTTGTTGTTGTTATGTGCCGTGGAGTCGGTTCTGACTCATAGCAACCCTGAACAGGGTTTCTGAGGCTGTAAATCTTTACGGGATCAGAAAGCCTCATCTTTCTCCCGCAGAACAGCTGATAGTTTTGAACTGCTGACCTTGCAGTTCACAGCCCGATTCATAACCACTACGCTACCAGAGCTCCTTTGTTGTTGTTGTTGTTAAGTGCCGTCGAGTCGGTTTCGACCCATAGCGACCCTGAACAGGGTTTCCAAGGCTGTAAATCTTTACGGGAGCAGATCGCCTCATCTTTCTCCCGCGGAGTAGCTGGTAGTTTCAAACTGCTGACCTTGAGGTTCGCAGCCCGATTCGTAACCACTACGCTACCAGAGCTCCTTACCTCCTGATAATATGTCAAAGTAAGAGAGACAAAGTCTGGCCATCCTGGCTTCCAAGGAGCACTCTGGCTGTACTTCTTTCAACACATCTGTTTATTCTTTTGGCAATCCATGGTACTTTCAATGTTCTCCTCCAACACCATAACTCCATCTGACATCAGCAATGATAGCCCTCGTCCCAAGTCCTCATCTGAATCCAACTTGAACCTATGGCAGTTACCTGTCAATGCAGTCATGTTTGAATTATCTTTAGCAAAATTTTACTTGCATGTTAATGATATTGTCCTATGATTTACATATTCTGTTGGGTCACCTTCTTTAGAATGAGTCAAACTATGGATCTTTCAGTAAGTTGGCCAGATAGCTTTCTTCCAAATTTCTTGGCATAGATGAGTGAGTGCCTCCAGTTTTGCATCAGTTTGTTGAAAGATTTCAGTTTGTAGTCCATCAGTTCCCGGAGCCTTGTTCTTTGCCAATGCCTTCAATATACCGTGGATTTCTTCCATCAGTACCACAGGCTCTTGATCATATGCTACCTTTATCAAGAATTTATTTTTGGTACAATAAATCGGTGTATTCTTTCATCTTCTTTTGATGCTTTCTGCATCATTAATATCTTGCCCAAAGAATCCTTTGATATTTCAAGTTGAGGCTTGAATTTTCTCCTCAGTTCTTTCAGCTTGAGAAAGTTGAGTGTGTTCTTCTCTTTTGGCTTGCTAACTCCAGGTTTTTGCACATTTTGTTATAATATTTGATTTTTTCTTATTGAGATGCCCTTTGCAATTTTGTGTTCAGCTCTTTTTTCTCTGCATTTCTTCCATTTGCTTTAGCATCTTTATGCTGGAGAGCAAGTTTCGAAATCTCTTCTGATATTTATTTTAGTCTTTTCTTTCTTCCTTTTCTTCTTAATGACCTTTTTCTTTCTCTGTGTATGATGTTCTTGATGTCATTCCACAAATCTTGCTTTTAATCATTAGTGTTCAATGCATCAAAATGTTCTTGAAATGATCTTTAAATTCAAGTCATATTTTGGCTCTTGTGGACTTAATTTTCTTTCGTTTCAGCCTGAACTTGCCTATGAGCAATTGACTGCCTATTTCACAGTCTACTGCTAGCTTTGGCTGATTATGTGGAGCTTTTTCACTATCTCTTCCCACAGATGTCAATTTGATTTCTGTATAATCCGTCTGGTAACTTCCATATGTATGTCTTTTATGTTGTTTTAAAAGGGTATTTGCAATGAAGAAGTCATTGTAATTCTATCATGTGAGATCTCCAGCATTGTTTCTATCACCAAGGCCATATTTTCTAACTCTGGATCCTTTTGTTGCTAATTCTGCATTCCAGTCACCAGTAATTATCCATACGTCTAGACTGCACATTTCATCAATTTCAGGCTGAAGAATTTGGTAGAATTCTTCAGTTTCATCATCACTTGCCATAGTGGTTGGTGTGTAAATTTGAATAATAGTGGTATTAACCTGTCTTCCTTGTAGGAGTATAGATATTATCCTGTCAAAGACAGAATTATACTTCAACATAAATCTTTAAATATTCTTTTTGATGGTGAATATCAGTGATGCTATTCCTCTTCAATTTGTTATTCCCAGCGTGGTCAACCATATGATTGTCAGATTTGAAAGGGACACCACCAGTCCTTTTCAG
>NW_006408528.1:36389600-36399868 GCF_000296735.1 Chrysochloris asiatica
GAGGAAGACCCCCAACGAGATGGATTGGCCAAGTGGCTGCATCGATGGACTCAAGTGTGCAACAGTAGTGAGGTTGGTCCAGGACCGGGCAGTGTTTCATTCTGCTGGATATAAGGTCACTATAGATCGGTACCAACTTGATGGCACCTAACAAAAACAACAACAATCAATAACACTACCAATAGTAATGACTAATATTTATTGTATGCTAAGGTTGGAAGTTCAAGCTCATTAGCTACTCACTGGAAACCCTATACAGGGTTGCTATCAGTTGGAATTGACTCGACAGCACTTAATAACAACAATCATGTGCCAGGCATCATGCTAAACACTTTATATGCAGCATCTTATTTGATCTTGTCAACAATCTTATGATGTTACTACTATTATTTTATAAAAGAGGAAACTGAGATTAACTAACCTTCCCAAGGTCACACCCTTGGGAAAATCAGTATTTACACTTTTGTGGTACTGTCCTAGTGTGGCATTGTAGGGTAAGCACTGAATGTAAGACCATTTGACCTGCATGGTCGGTAGTTCCAAACTCACTAGTCACTCCTCAGAAACCCTATATAGGGTCGCTATGTAGTAGGAACTGACTATATAGCATGTAACAACAACAACAACAACAATATTTGACTTAAAACCTGTAACTGTGACCCCTATGTTATGGGAACTTCTACTCTAATGCTACTGATGTTTGGAGACTTAAGTTAGGATCATAGCCTTACTTGTTACATATAATGTTCAGTAATTCTTAGAAAATCCTTCTCAGCATTGTAAAATATGCCATGACAATAAAACAGCAAGCAATAGGCATTGATGAAATTCAATTCTATTTAATTTAATTCAATAAATATTTATTGAGGGCCTGTGGTATGTAAGGTACAAACCTAGTTATTACAAAAGATGCAAAGATATCTGAATAATAACATGAACTCATCTTAATACCTTATGAAATCTGATCATCTAAGTAAAAATTAAGTTCTTATATGAGAAAGAAGCAACATAGCCAGATTTGGACATAGAGAAATGTGTTTTCTGAGTGTCTGTCTGCAGGCACTATTGGCTGATAATGTCTTTTGACCAAGGCAGCCATGTGAGTATGCAGCCAGCCAGCCTCAGAGAGAAGTGGGAAGAAACAGAGGATAAGAAGGTTGGTCTTGGAATATCAGAACAATGTCTGGACTATCTGGCTTTAAAGTCTGAGAGTCATCTCATGGCACACACCTGGGCTTTGTGTGCCGGCATTACCATGGTGGTGCAAAGACTGAAGAGGACAGTACCATCTTCCTGTTGGTGATGAAGTAGGAGAATAGAAGGGAGATGCGGAGTTGACTGTGTGAATATGAATTACCAGTGCTCACTCTTCCCATTAGCAACAACTGTTGTTGTAAGTGTCATCAAGTCAGGGCTGACTCATAGCAACACTGTGCACAACAGAACAAACCACTGTCCAATCCAGCACCACCCTCACAATCATTGTTTTTTTTTGGTTGTTTTGAGCCACTATATCAATCTATTTTTGCCAAGCACGATATCTTCCAGGCATTGGTCCTTAAGTATGTGAGATGGAGTCTCACCGTTCTCAGTTCTAAGAAACATTCTATACTTCTTCCAACACAGATTTGTTTATTCTTCTTGCAGTCCATGATATATCTAATATTCTTCACCAATATTATCATTCAAAGGCATCAATCTTTCTTGTTGTTGTTAAGTGCCGTCGAGTTGGTTCCAACCCATTGAAAGGCTATTTTCAGCGACCCTGAACAGGGCTTCCGAGGCTGTAAATCTTTACGGGAGCAGAACGCCTCATCTATCTCCCACAGAGCAGCTGGTAGTTTCGAACTGTTGACCTTGTGGTTCGCAGCCCGATTCATAACCACTACACTACCAGAGCTCCCCCACTGCACTACCAGAGCTCCCCCACTACGCTACCAGAGCTTCTATGGTCTTGCTTATTCACTGTCCAGTTTTCACATGCATATGAGACGATAGAAAATATTGTGGCTTGGGTCGGGTGCTCCTTAGTCTTCAAAGTGACATCTTAGCTTTTTAAACACTTTAAAGAGATCTATTGCAGCGTATTTGCTCAATGCAACACATTATTTGATTACCACAATTGGACCAATAAACAACTTCATAATAAATGGAGAAATTATTGAAGTGGTCAGCGCTCTCTACTGTTGATAATGAAATATACGTTGTAGGATGTCAGTGATGGAATCCTGTGATCTCGGAAAATTAAATATCTTAGTGTGGCCTGTATTGATTTGGAAAACTATTTTGCAAATGGCATAATTCTGCATCAATAGAAAATACTATTAATTAGATAAAATTGCAGTTAACTAGTAAATTTTAGAAAAATATAAATAAGTCTTATAAATCATCTAATGATTAAAGTGCATACTATGGCAGATTTATTGAAATACTTAGCTCCTATGGAGTGGTGTGGCTCGTAGATATTTTGAAAGAAGCTAAGCTCTCCAGAATACCATACATTTGATCCACATTCCATTTAGAAAACTCTGTGCTTTAAATAATACACTTACATGACTAAATGGATAAGATGAAATGCAGCTATTTACTTGAGCACTCTCTAAGAAGATACATTTAAGAATCAGGACAAAACTAGCCCTTTAGTTACATTAGCCCATCTTGTGCAAAATATGCTTGCCCAGTAGATACGAGGGGGAATTGTGTTAAGAGGAAAGGTTAGTTAATGACTGCTAGAAAATGAGGGAGGAAAACTGAAAACTCTGAATTTGAGTTCTGTGAAAATGTTAAAGCACAGCTTACTTATTCCTAGTACTTCAAAAAAAGCCATTCAGCAAATGCATATTCTTCATCTGATTGGTTAACAACAAGCCTTCTTGTGTTTCTCAGTAACATACATTGCATAATGACACCACTGTAGCATCTTTTATATTCACATGTAATTACCAACAGTCTTGTCATAGGTCTGACACTCCATAGGATCAATTCTGCAACAGATGTTGTCACAGGTATGCCTCATGCTGCATCTGACTCTTCCAAAAATATGATGAGTGACTTTTATACAGGAACTTTATTTATACAGGTACATAAGACTTTTTTTTTTTTTTTTAATCCTCCTTTTTGGTAGTTTTTATGCTAACAGTCAACAGGTACTTCTGGGCTCCCACTTTTGAATGACAACTGTTTGTGAGTACACGATATGACCAACAGGGTGATGTCCTGCTAAAGCCCACTGCCATCCATTCACCAAAGGGAAAGGCTATTTTCAACAAGCAGAGCCAAGCAGAAGTAAGAAGAAGAAAAGCTCAAATTGGTTTATTGGCCATGCCACAGTTCATACTAACCCTCAGCTGCTCTCTAGGGAGAAGTAATGGAACAAAACATACCTTGACTTTCATGGGAAGTAATTTTATTTACGTTTAAATATTGAATTGTGAAATATATTATACAATGGCTTTGAGCATTTCTTTACTAAGGAGAAAAATGATGAGACTTTTAGTAAGAGCCAAAGATTGACTATGTTGTTAACACTGAGGGATGCAGAGAGAGCTGCAACATGAGTCTGGGGCCTTGTTCTCATGCTCCTGTCTCATCTGTGTGCACAACACAAACCTGCTGCTGCTGTTGTTAAGTCTCATAGAGTTGGTGCCGAGTCAAAGTGACCCTGTGTAGACATTTGAAGAAGGTAAATCTTTTTCAGGAGCAGAAAGCCTCATCTTTCTCCAGTGGAGCCACTGGTGGGCTCAAACCTCCTACCGTGTGGTTCACAATCCAGTGCTTACCCTACAGAGCCACTATGCTCCTAATACAAAACTTGTTGTTGTTGTTAGGGGCTGTCGAGTCTATTATGACTCATAGCCACCCTGTACAGGGTTTCCAAAGAACAGCTGATGGGTTTGAACTGCCATCCTGTGGTTTGCAGTCCAGTGCTGATCCTACAGGGCCACACCAGAAGTCCAAAATTAAACTAGGGCTGACTAAAGTAACGAGTCCTTAGTCACATAACCTGCATATAATGAAATCAGATTCAAACTCAATCCTGGCTAGCACCAGAAACCATTTTCTCAAACACTATTCTGTGTGATCCCCAGTCTCATTTTTCCGATCCTCTTCATAGATAATCTTAAAATAACCCTAGAAGAGTAATAGACACGTGCTATGACAGAGATATTACTCATTTATTGTATTATAAGCACTAGAGTATTATACAAGGAGCAGCGATTCCTCAGGAGAAAGATAAGGCTTTCTGCTCCCTTAAAAATTTATAGCCTTGGAAACCCTATGCAGGGTCTCTATGAGTTGAAACCAACTCCATGGCACATAACCACCACCACCACCAGAGTATTATATAAAAACACACATTTCTCCAAAATACCTTCACTGTTAGACTGGCTTAAATTAAGGTAGACTGTCTCTGTGTTGTTAAATACAGACTTTCCATTAGTCATTGAAACATCACAGAACAGATAAGACTTGTGATTATACTGTTGTTGTAGTTAGGTGCCAGAGTCGATTCCAACTCACAGGGACCCTGTGTACAACAGAATAAAACACTGCCCAGACCCATGCCATCCTCACAACCTTCGCTATGTCTGAGCCCACTGTTGCACTCACTGGGTCAATTCAGATCATTGGGGGTCTTCCTCCTTTTTACTGACTCTCTGCTTTGCCAAACATGATGTTTTCCTTTGCAGACAAGACACTCATGATGACACGTTCAAAGTATGTGAGGTGAACTCTCAACATCCTCACACAGCATTCTGGCTGTTTTTCCAACACAGATTTGTTCATTCTTCTAGCAGCTCATGATATGTTTAGTATTCTCCACCAACACCATAATTCAAAGGCATTAATTCTCCGTTGGTCTTCCTTATTCCTTATCCAGCTTTTCATGCATATGAAGCGATTGAAAAATACAATGGCTTGGGCCAAGCGTACCTTCGTCTTCAAAGTGAAACCTTTTTTAAGAGATCCTTTGCAATAGATTTGCTCAGTGCAATACGTCATTTGGTTTTCTGACTCTTGCTTTGATTGTGGATCCAAATAAAACTATTACTCAATATTGATTGATTGGAGCCCTCCCATGTGCACCTTTTGCCTGCTCATGTCAACCCAGCCAAGTGTTCAGTAGTCATCAGCATTACTTATACCCCTCATAGCAACAGACACCACACTTCACATTTTGGCTAAAGATAGCTCTTGTGTCTGCCTTCCTTGGGTGGCATATCCAAAAGAATAATTGTCTATAGAATTTCAAGAACTCTACCAGCTATGTTCTCTGTAACACTACAGCCTCAGCCTACTTTTTAAATAAACCTGGATACAAAACAGAACTTGATCTTGAACATGTCATTTGCATGTAAAAATTATATCAGCAGTCAAAGATAAATAGAACACATTTTCTTGAACTTCAGCTCCTTGGTAAATAGATGGATGCTCTAGCTAAAGCGTCTGTTCTTGTTTATCTCTGGAGGGATAGTAAGCAGCTCCTTTGTCTGAATTGTTATTAGTTAGCACCAGAAGTGCTCCTACTGAGCTCTCCAATGCTTTCTTCTGCACTTGTATGCCTCAAAGACCCACCCTACCCAAAGAATCCTCTTTGTCCTCCTAGAACCATTCTGGAATATTGACTGTTCTTACCTTGTAACAAATCGGGCATTTTCACATTACTCAGACATCCTGCCCTTAGTGTTCAACTGCTAAAAAGAGTTTTTGAAGGAACCAACCAATGTAAGTGGAGCATCTGAATTAAAATGTTAATTTGATTATATGTCATACTCCACTTACGTTTATCTGCCTCAGTGTTAAAAACCTTTTCAGCAACTTCACCCTGAATGGTCGACGATGTCAGTAATTCATACTACTCATTTTTTACATGATGCCTTGAAGTGTGTACTTCAGAGGGTAGAATAAAAAGGCCATGAAAAACTAAAAATTAGTCATTACTTAGTCAGGAGATCATAAATGATTGCTCCATTAAACCAATTTTTTTCCCTCTGTTTTGTTTTACCTTTTCCATTTTCAGTCATGGCATGAGGTATAGAATGAAGTTCTGGGTCTCAGCACAAATCAGAGAATCTTCCAATTGGTAGATGGATGTATAACTCTTCCGTATTCCATCCTTCACCTCCTCACAGTAAAGTCATTTCCTTCTTGATGACTTTACAGGTGATTCCCAAGTCTTTTCTTGAGTTCACGGTAAAACAGAGCTTACTGTTTTGGAAGAAAACCAAACACACTAACGAGCAGCTCAGGTTATGAAACAAATGTTCCCGAGCCAAGAAAAAAAAAAATCTGCTTCCATGTCATTTCCACCAATTCATCTCCATTCTACTCGTAGAAGAAACAACAAATAAATTAAAATCCTTTTTCACACTGGAAGTAAGTGGAATAAGCACTAGACTGCTAAACACAAGGTTGTTGGTTCAGACCTACCAGCTGCTCCTTGAAAACCCTACACATGGTTTCAGTGAGTTGGAACCAACTTGATGGTACTTAACAACAACAAGGGTTCTCAAAGAGTCCTGGTGTGGCACTGTAGGACAAGCATAGGATTGCTAGCCACAAGGCTGGCAGTTCAAACCCACCAGATACTCTTAGGAAACACTACACAGAGTCATTATGAGTTAGAATCAGCTGGAAAGCACTTAAAAACAAGTGTTCTCAAAGGAATCCTGGTGGGATAAAGCTTAAATGCTTGGCTTCTAACTGAAAGGTCAGTGGTTCAAACCCACCGACTGTTACTAGTAATCTGCTCCCAGAAAGATTATAGCCTTGAAAGCCTGGCCTATAGGGCAATTCTACTCTGTTTTATAGAGCCACTATGAGCTGGAATCGACTCCATGACAAACTACAATTGTTCTCAAGAATAACTATCCCCATGCTCTCAGCCATCCCTCCAAAGAATGATACTCAGAATCTTCACAGTCCTGAAGAGTGGCCTCTGGATGCACTCTATTTGGGCAAATACATTTTTAAATGACATATTTAAACTTTTTGTTTCTATGATAATCCTATTTCCTTATTCCAACCATTCTAACAATATGTAGATTATTAAAAACCTCCTAAATAACTTACCCTTTCCAAACATAACCACTCTGAGCAGTTTGGTGGATATTATTCTGTCATAAAGCACAAATTTTAATTGAATAATTTTGCTTTCTTCAAGAGATGTACCACCTGAGTTTTCAAAAAGCATATTTGCCAAACCAAGAAGTGTGGTAGCATTTTTAAGTATGTGACTCTATTTTGTATTATAAAAACAAAATGAAAACTTGTAACTTGAATACCACATACAGCTATAATTTTAAACTTGTCTCTGGCCCACCTTTTGGGGATGTGGCTTTGGAAATAAGAGAGAAATATAGGTTAGGTTGGGTGAATGATCAAATCTGTTTTAGTTCAAAACCATTTATATTCGAATTGAGAATAAAAATAATTTTATATCTTCTTGACCTTAATCAGGGTTGCTGAAACATCAAGTCTTTTTGGGAGATCTCTTTTCATCAAACACGGTGAACATTCATAATAATGTTGTTCAACAACTTTGCATAACCCAGTATGACAGAAATGTTACTTTTTCCATCTCGCTATGAAAAATGTGATCTACTGTGTTGACTGTCTACTTGATGATTATTCAAAAGAGCAAACAATTCTGTGTAGTGCTCTCTTAATTTGGTTGTTGCTAATTTCCATCGAGTTGGTTCTGACTCCTAGCAACCCTGTATAGGGTTTTCAAGGAGCAGGTGATGGGTTTGACTTTGCAGTTAGTAGTCTAATGCTTGTGATTAGCAATCCAGTACGTATCGTGCAGTGCCACACCAGACATATTTTCTAACAGATCTCTGCTTTTAAGGGTTAAATTTGTACAGGGACTAAAGTATACCAGTATTTTCCTAAGTATTGAATCTTCACCACTGGTACAACAGACGATTTTAGCCATTTCAGGGGCCATGTTGAGTTACACAAGGAGCTCTGGTAGCGTAGTGCTTACGAATCGGGCTGTGAACCATAAGGTCAGCAGTTCGAAACTACCAGCGGTTCCGCAGGAGAAAGATGAGGCGTTCTGCTCCTGTAAAGATTTACAGCCTCGGAAACCCTGTGCAGGGTCGCTATGAGTCGGAACCAACTCCAAGGCACTTAACAACAACATTGAATTACACAGTGAGAGAGGTATTTCCTCTTCCATTATCTTTCAGTCCTGGTAACTAAGAGAAGGGGAACATCACAATTTGGTGCTTGTATGTAGACACCTCTCTAGTATTTTCCAGTTCCCCTTTTAAATAGAAAGGACACAGCTTTTGGAAAGCTGCAAGGCTTAGCTAGAATTAAGTGAAACTGTTTTATTTTCATTGTATTTAGGTTAGCAATTACTTTATATTTATGGCAACAGATACTAGTTCCCCATGAAAGGTAATATAGGAAATTTCCATCCTAAATCAACTCATTTGGGAAAGGAAAATGAGTTGATTTAAAGAAAAATATTAAGTATATAAATAATATGCATGTAGTGGTGGCTATTAAGTGATGCATGAATGAATTTAGGAAACTGAGGCATAAGTGAAATATCAACTTGTATGCCACTATTTTTTTTCGTGTAAATGTTTGCTCCCTTTGGAAATTGTTTTTCACTCATTCTTGGCTACCTTCACATCTTACTAGTCAATGAATCATCTTGTCCCCCAATAGCAAGAACCCTGGGAATGGGCTGGGAGAAATCTATTACTGTTTTGGTTAGTAATCATTCTTGATGAAACAGTAATTTGTGAGTGATAGTCCCCTCCTCTCTCCACACCGTCCTCTATTTGGCCACAGTGTTTTGCAGTGTGTCACTACAGGAAACATATTCCTTTTTCCTTTAGGAATTCCCTATCTAAGCTTTCTCATTTGTCTTTGTTAGGGGAAAAAAAAAAAAGTCTATTGTAATGTTGGTGTCAATAAGGGCACCCATCCACAAAGGAACATGAACTGGAAAAGGCAAAAAGGTGAATGATTGACATGTGGAATAAAAGCCTATTGTGTCATTTTAAAATATATGTACTGCTGTGTCGAAATCTACATATATTCACTCAAGAAATCGGTAACTGTGAAAAATCTTCACAAAATTAGGAAACTGTCCAAATTCTCAACAAATACAAGTTTTGTGTGCTAGGAAGTATGTTTAATCACTCATGATTGTCAGCCAAATAACGTCCAACTAAGAGATGGTCTGATCGTCTGACACAACCATTAAGCAGGATGCCTCTGGATCAATGCTAACTGAAAAGAAACATACATCAGTATACATTCTCCTGCCGAGTGCCATTAAGGGGCAGAGACAGGAACAAGTACAGGCTGTGTTGGATAAGGAGCAGGAGAGTATTACAATATCATTAATTTCTAAATTGCTAATTTCAAAGAATTAGAATAGAGTAAAATACACTTAGCATAAAAATTATACTGAAAATATAATAATTATCTTCTAATTCAGAAAGCTCCTTAAAAGACTTCACATTTTTAAAGTGAGAGTTTTGGCAAATGCAACATCTATGAAAGACTGCTCAAAGCAAATAACAGTTCCCAGAGTCCCTCCTTCTCTCGAAGGTACCATAGAAAGAATCCAATTTCCCTGTTAAGCAAATCAAGAGGTCCAAAGAGATTGTGCCTGACCTAATTTGCCACCAAACAGAATTTTTTTTTTTTTCAGGGAAACCTCACATTTTTGTTCTTAATTCTAGCCAATTGAATGAAGTCTACCCATATTACTGAAGTGATCTCCTTGACTAAGTCATTGATTGCAGATGTAAGCAACATCTACAAAACACTTTCCCAATACTAAAGGTCATTTTGAACCTCAAGGTTGTTGGTTCAAACTCACCAGCTACTCCTCGTTGTTTGATTGATAGCCAAGTTGATACATAAAACTAATCATCATTGTCCCTAATTACTTTGAAAAGAATCAACCTTGAAAAGAAATTTGGAGATTAGTTTATTGTAGGAATATGATAAAGAAATTGGGTATGACCAACTACATACATAACTGTGACCATAAAATTCACTGAAAGTGTAATGGGTCCATTTTTGACATGTGGAATTTAGGTGACAAAACAGCAGGCATCCCAAAAGAACTCTAAAAAGGCAAGGAAATCAACCCACCCAGAAAATCCAATGTGGGCTTCTTCACATTACCCTTTGTACGTAAAGTGGAGGCCTAGTTTCCTTTCTTCTAGTTGGTATTTTCAGCAGCATTTCCATATAGTAGTTGTTGTTGTTGTTGTCAGGTGCCATCGAGT
>NW_006408528.1:36402128-36442043 GCF_000296735.1 Chrysochloris asiatica
AACTACTGGTCCTTCCTCTTTGCTCCCTACTTTTGCATTCCAGTCATAGTTTTGCATTCTGTCATAGTTTAGGAGACTAGAAGTCCAAATTCAGAGGACCGGCTCTTGGGGAGGGCTTTCTCTTTGTTGACTCTGGGAAAAGTCCTTGTCCCCTTTCAGCATCTGTAGCCTCACTATTCCCTGAAGCTCTCCATAAATCAGATCAGGTTGGTGTGGGGTTAAGGGTGGTGTCCTGGTGTGGTGCTGTAGGATAAGCACTGGACTGCAAGGTCGTTTAAACCTCAGAGTCGTTGGTTCAAACTCATCAGCTGCTCCTTGGAAACCCTTTGAGTCAAAGTTGACTAGATGGCACTTAACAACAACATCCTACCCATGGAGTCCTGGAGTGGCTCCTAACCACAAGAGCGGCGGCTCATACTATCAGTTGCTCCTTGGAAATGCTATACAGGGTCGCTGTGAGTCAGAACCAACTCAAGAGCGCTTAATAACAACAATTCCACACTTAATCTTCTAATTGGCTTATTACATCAAATCACATCCTGGGGGATCGCTACATCTCAACTGCCAAACCACTGATCAGAATCCTGATCCAGTCAAATTGACACAAAACCTTAGCGATCACAGGAGGTACTCTGTTTTGGATTGGGTTTGAACTGCTGACATTGCAGTTAGCAGTCCAGTGCTTATCTTACAGTGCCACACCTGGATTCCCTTTGAGAGAGCAGGGATGCTAGTAACAGGGAGTTGCATGAAATCATGTCTAGTGACCCCTTCTAAGGTGAGTCTGAGATTCCAATTGAAGGGACAGTGGGCGGGGCTGACTGAAAACAAGTAAGAAATGGATGGGAAATGCTCCTCTGGGAACTTTTGAGCACTTGAGAGGCAGAGGCCATTGAAACTGTAACCAGATTAGCAAATAAAGGGCTGGAGTGGTAGTCCCAATCACATACCTATCCCAGGAAGTGGTGATAAGAGAACAGCTATCAGTTGTGAGTGCAATGTGGGGCACTGGGATGAGAAAGGTTGAAGACCAGAACTCTGCTCATTTTTCCTGAAGGTACTAATGTCCCTGGAGCAAAGAATGTGGTTGAAGCTGGCAGTGAGCAAGTTAGATGTATTTTTATGGTAATGTATTAGAAGAACTGCCGATCAGTGATGTAATGGAGATCTGTGTGTTAATGAAAAGTCAACATTTCAGTTGTGTATGAGTGTATGAATGAAGAACTAGCTTTTCAGTGAGCATGTGTGTATTCATGAAGAACCAACAGTTGAGTTTAATGTTCTAGTCTCCTTGTTCTCCTCTCTTAATTCTGACACCTTCTCTTCCTTTTCCAGCTTCTACTGATACCCCCTTCTCTTGTATCTATATTTGTCCTATGTTTCTTAATTCCCACTGAGATGAAAATAAGAGCGTAAATGTTTTTTATTCTAATGCCAACTGTATCTGATGTCAAAGACTTCAGGGCAAACATTTGAGTTCTAACCATTATAGATCAGGCATCAGGCTTCAGGTAACTGCTGACTTGGAGTAGCGGCACATGATTTTTGCCTCATTTATGAACTGACTTCTCCTTCACAGTGAAATACTTAGTGTACCAGAGACTGAATAAAATAAAAAATAAAAAGCAAAGCACTGTTTACTTAGTGGATCAGGTCCCATCACAGAAAGAACAATGAGACTATTTGTCTTAAGAACATTTGTCTTCTGAGAGTATTTGAAAAGTCTAGCATCATCAGTCCTGCTGATTGTGTAGCTTCCCCATAAGCCAGGATCAAAATCACCACCATCATGGAGATGGAGTCTTCACATCAGAGATAAAACATTTTATTAGCCATCTTGGCTCAATGCATGTTTTCTCACTATTAAAATCCTTTGGAAATAAAAGAATGGGCATTTCTCCAGAGTCTTTAGGAGTTTTTCCTTAGGAGTTCATGTTCAGGAAATTCTTTCACACATTTAGACTGAATTTCCTTTAGTTCATTAGCTAGTCTCCTCCTAGAAACATCACTTGGAAAATCTATCCATTCTACCATTCAACAAATCTTTAGGACACTTACTGGGCACAAGACTGCAGTTGGTGCCAGGGACCCCAAAAGACATGCAGCATACCCTCAAAGAGGGCCTCAAAGATGTACCCCAGCATTGTAGTCAGTGTGAGAAGAACCGTGATCACAAGATGTTTGGCTGGTGCTGTGTTATTTGCCAAGTCATGGCAACCCTATGCAGAACAGAACGAAACCTTGTCCAACTATGCTCAAGTCCATTGCGGCAGCCTTCCAACCTCGAGGCTCATCTTCCAGCAATAAGGGACAATATTCTGTTGTGGGCCATAGGTTTACATTGACTAACTTTCTAAAGTAGATCTCCAGGCTCCTCTTCCTTATTTGTCTTAGTCGGAAAACTCCACTGTAGGCTGTTCATCATGGGTGGCCCTGCTGGTGTTTGAAATACTGGTGGTATCATTTTACAGTCTCATAGCCATACACAAGCCATCACAATATGACAAAATGGTAGATGGGTGGTGGGATGGTTTCTTCGAAGGTATCTAGATCAGACCACGCAGTAAGGTAAAGAGGTGACGGGCGATACCACCATCAGATTTTAGTTTTAGAAAGCACATTCTTGTTTGGGAACTTAAATGGTCCAAGGCCAAGATTCATAAACTCTTAGCTAATGTTATCTAGGAACAATTAGTAATCTCTAATTCCAAAATTAAGCATTGAGAACAAATTTGAGATTCTAAGATTCCCTAGTAATTTAGTAAGAGGTTGGGATCAATAAGCACCACCATGATAAATGGAGAAAATATTTGAATTATTTAAGGATTTCATGTTGCTTGGATCCACAATCAACGCCCATAGAAGCCAACAGTCAAGAAATCAAATGATGTGTGTTGCATTGGGCAAATCTTCCGCAAAGTTTCTCCTTAAAATATTAAGAAGCAAAGATGTCACTTTGAAGACTAAGGTGAATCTCAAGCCAACCATGGTATTTTCAGTCACTTTGTATGCATAAGAAAGCTAAACAATAAATAAGGACAATGAAAGAAGAAGTCATACCTTTTAATTCTGGAGTTGGTGAACAATACCATGGACAAACAAATCTGTCTTGGAAGAAGTACATCCAGAATGTTCCCTAGATGTGACGATGATAACTCATATCCTTTGGACATATTATGAGGAGGGATGAGTCCTTGAAGAAGGACACCATGGTGGCAAAATAGAGGATCCAAGAAAAAGAGCAAGCCCCTCAACCAGATGAATTGACACGGTCGCTGCAAACATGGGTTCCAATAGAGGAAAGATGGCGAGATTGGTGCAGAACTGGGCTCTGTTTCCTTCTGTTGTCCACCGGAACCAACTCGATGACACCTAACTACAACATTATTGATTTATTATTATAAAGAAATATATTTGTTGGAATTGCAAGATAAGATCTGTAATAAAGATGAAAGATCTAATAGTGGGTCAGGAGGATGTTAAATGCGGCCTTTACATCAATGTGCAAATCAATGCCATCTGTTCATGCAATTATCACTTTTCTGATGACTTAGTATTCTAGGGTACAGTACACAATTTCATAGGACAGATTAATGTATAAAAATCATAAGAAAAACTGTATTCATTCACTCCACTGTATCTGAGTATTAGTTACTCGCTCATTATTGTGGTAATACTTTGGATTCAGTGGTTAACAAAGCCTGCCATGGGAGAGACAACAAATCTTATATATAACATAAATTTTAAAAATTGTATCTGGAACAATGCTAAAGATGAAATATACAAGGTCACTAAGTTTAAAAAAAAAAAAAGACTGTACAAATTTAATTTTCCCTGATTATCTCAACTGATGAGAACAGAACTGGAAATTAGGACTCTTAGGTCAATCATAAGGAGCCCTGGTAGTGTAGTGGTTACACGTCATGCTACCAACCTCACAGTCAACAGTTCAAAACTACCAGCCATTCCTTGGGAGAAAGATGTGGCTTTCTGTTCCTGTAAAGATTTACAGCCTCAGGAGCTCTGGTAGCGTAGTGGTTACGAATCAGGCTGCCAACCTTAAGGCCAGCATTTCGAAACTACCAGCCGCTCTGTGGAAGAAAGATGAGGTGTTCTGCTCCCATAAAGATTTACAGCCTCGGAAACCCTGTACAGGGTCGCTATGGGTCATGGGTTGGAACCGACTCGACGGCGCTTAACAACAACAACAACCCTACGTAGGATCTCTATAAGTCAGAACTGACTCAATAGCACATAAGCAACCAACCAACCTACCAGTTCAATTATATAATCCCCCCACCCCAGGGCTTCAGTTTCTCAACCATGTGGCAGTGGAATTACACTTGTACATCCCAGATGACATCCTGTCCCCACCTTGCTTCTCCATGGCATTGGGTTACAAGTAGCTAGCTGGCACGTTTTGTCTTATAATTCAATCATTTTGGGTTAATGACTTTCTGATGCTATTCTCTGAGTTCATGTCAAGTTGTTGTTTTGTTTTTTAACCTTCTTTTAACAATGAAAATCCATATTTTACTTGGAGTTATCCTGATGTATGTGAGAAAAATAATTGTTTTCCTCTCCTATGTGCACTTTAACCTCTGTGTTTACAGAGTCTTGAACTTGTAGCTGCTGCATTTCATTATTCATAAGTAGACCCTATACAATCTATTTTCTATCAATGCTCTTAAATATATACCTTTTCTAAAAAAAGTTTCTTTTTGTCAATGTCTGCAAATTGAATTATCTAGTCCCTCCTACATTATAAACTAGTGCTTCCAAGGGTGTGATAAAGTTCCTGTTGAATGGTAAATTATCAAAAATTAAAATGAAGGGTTTTTATTCCCTTTGTCATCGAAATTTACTTATGCATCCCTAAACTATATTGTTTTATTAGTAAAAATCTATTCTCCACTCTTTATAGATTGTGACTAATAATAGGCAATTAAAGCATGTTCACATGAATGTATCCATCTGAAGCATTTAAAAGAGTGGAAAATAGGCTGTCATATCAGAGAAACAGCATATTTCCTCATCTGAAAACTGCTCAAGGGACCACCGGGGTGCTTCTGTGGTCAAAGGTGTGACTATATAGCACCACCAATTAATTTATGTTGGTCTGATTTAATCCCAGTCCGTTGTATTAGCCAAATAGCATTCAGTTGCCTAGTATCAATATTGTTGATTTTTTATTTGATTAGCGCATTTTCCTGGAAATGATGATTATTATCAAAGGCAGAACATTTAATAAGAGGCTTTCCAATGAATGTTACTAGGGAAAGGCACTGCTGAAGGATATGAAGACCCATCTTTGGACTGAGTCTAGAGGATGTCCGGATTGTCTGGAAAGTTAGTGATGGATTTCATCTGAATTGATCCTGCACTCCTGTTAGAACTCATGGCTTCCTCTATGTAATGCCATGTTAGTTTTAAAGCGATCCCATTGTTTTAAATGAAAACTTTTCCATATCTACGTACTTTTGTTGTTGTTGTTTTGTTGTTTTTTTTTTTAGCTAAGCCCTTTGAATTAGCTGGTACCTTGCAGTTCAAATGGCTTTGCAATCTGGCGCATTAACCCACTGCCAACACTGTGTTTCCATTTTGCTCCCAGAAAGAAGGCAGCCGGATGATTTTGTCCTGTCACCAAAGTCAGGACCTAGAGTATTATTGTCTTATTATTGACTAGCCAGAGGGAAAATAATTACGAGGTCTGAATCTTGGGGACTCCTTATAACAAAATTAGTGACTTGCCTTGCTTATTTACTTATAACGATCGTCATTAGTTGAAAAATCCAACCCTACCACACAGTGGTGCTTCCAGTCAGATTTTCAGAGTTGTTTTTAACTATAAATGAACAGCCTTGGATAAGCAGTCATTTGAATAAATCTTTCTATGTGAAAAAGAAGGAAGAACGGATGGCACTGTAGGATCGCCACTGTCCTGCTAACCACACACCCACTGCTCTGTGACTTTCTGCTCCTGTAAAGATTTACAGCTTCAGAAACCCTATACAGTGCCGCTGTGTGTCAGAATTGACTCCTTGGCACATAGCAACAGTGGTGGTGGTGGTTATGTGCTGTGGAGTCGGTTCCGACTCATAGCGACCCTGTATAGGATTTCTGAGACTGTAAATCTTTATGGAAGCAGAAAGCCTCAATCATTCTCCTGGGGAACAGCTATAGTTTACAACTGCTGACCTTAAGGTTCGCAACTGATTCTCAACCACTACGCTACCAGAACTCTTTAGCTAATATAAAAAGAGGAAACAGAACAAATGAGGAGAAATATGGAATTTTGAGGAAATAGAGATAATACCAAGAATGAAAGGCAATTTCAAATAGAATTATAATTACTTTGCTTAGATAGTTTAAGAGATAGTGCATTCGTGAAACAAAAAGAGCCTGCTGTACAAGAGGAACAAGAAAGAATATTTGGAAAATGAAATCATGACAATATAAATAGAATATTCAGGAAAAGGGATGAAAGATCCAGAAAAATAAAGATATGGGCGAAAATATGTGGTAAATAGGAGAGAAGATCATAAGAAAAATTTAGGATTAGATGCATTAGATGCAATATCCAACTACATGGAGAAACAAAGGATCAAATGGATGACACTTGGGAGAATTTGGAAGTAGAACAGGGGACCACTGTTTTTCATGAAACTTAGTTGCCTTTTCTCCCCATGTGCATATAGGAGCATAACTTAATAAAAATAAAATCAATTTAAACAGAAAGTGAAAAGAAAAATTGAAGTTTGATTCTAAAATATACATCAATACTAACAGTAATATACTTGATTGTGTGACAAAAGAAAGCATACAGTTTTTTCCATTTAGGAGAAAGATCTTCCTAACCTTAAATGATAAGAAGAATTTTACACATGGGTCTTTATATACAAATTTCTATACAACAGTAATTTCATAATAATGTTATTAAAGATGCAGAAATGATCTTCAAAGCATTGATTCTTATAGCACCCCATAATAAAAATAAGAGCATATTATTGAAATGTAATTATGTAAAAATATTTCTAAGGGTATCTAAAATTATATGCTTAAGTATGTAGAGTTTTCTTAAGTATTTAGTATCTCTATCTCCTCTAAGGAATGAATGGCTAATCATCCCCTAGATTATCCCTGAATGGAGTGGAAAAAATTCGCAGATCATTTCCTGCTAGACAGGGAGGGCGGATACGGGTTAAAAACAAAGCGGGAATGCTTCTTGGTGCTGATTTTTCCAAAGGATGTCTTGGGTCAGGTTTGTATCTAATATAAACCTGATTGTTTTCATCTTACCTTTGGTAGCGTAGTGGTTACGAATCGGGCTGCGAACCTTAAGGTCAGCAGTTCGAAACTACCAGCCGCTCCGCGGGAGAAAGATGAGGCTTTCTACTCCCGTAAAGATTTACACCCTCGGAAACCCTGTACAGGGTCGCTATGGGTCGGAACCGACTCGACGGCACTTAACAACAACAACCTTTAAATATAGCTTTTAAAATTTGTTTAGATTTTTAGTCAAATAAAGACATTTTTGAAGACCTAGCCAATTTTATGTTTTAAAGCATATAAAATTCCATTCTTGGAAGAGAGGGCTGTCGTTAAGTGTCATCAAGTCAGTTCCGACTCATAGCAACCCCATGTAGGGTTTCCAAAGAGCCACTGGTGAGCTTGAACTGCCAACCCTGAAGTTTAAACTGACAAGTGCTAATCCTCTGGGCACACACCAGGACTCCAAGAAAGGGCTAAAAGGATTTAAATTCAACTGCATATAAATATAACCATGAAAATACATTGTTGTTGTTAGGTTGCTGTTAGGTGCTGCTCAGTAGGTTCTGTCTCCTAGCAACAGAAGGGAACGCCATCCTCACAATCTGAGCCCATGGTTGCAGCAACTGTGTCAGTCCATCTCCCTGAGGGTCCTCCTGTGCTTTGCTGACCTTATACTTTACCAAACATGAGTGTTTCTCCTGGAAACATGTCCAAAGTAACTGAGATGAAGTCCTGCCACCCTCGCTACTAAGGAATTCTGACTGTACTTCTTTCAAAACAGATATGCTCAATCTTCTGGCAGTTCATGGTATATTCAATGTTTTTTGCCAACACCACAATTCAAAGGCATCAACCCTTTAATTTTCCTTACTCAATGTCCACTTTTTCATGCACTTGAGATGATTGAAAATACTATTTAAAAAATACAAGTGTGTGACTCTTACCATCCATGATGTGTTCTGTGAAATAGGATGCTATGTGGAAGCATATTAAAACTATGTGGGAGCTTTCTTTGCTGCATCTACTGTGAGACTGAAGACAATGCTCAGCAACCAGACTGTTGGAATTCCGGAGGACGTCCACATCAGTCTAAAGGGTTGCACGGTCATCAGTTATTGTGAAGGGCCCCAGGGGAACCCTGCAGAGAGACTTCAACCACATCAATGTAGAGCTCAGCCTCCTGAGGAAGAAAAAGAAGAGGCTCCGCGTTGACAAATTGTGGGGAAACAGGAAGGAACTGGCTACATTCCGCACCATCTATAGTCATGTGCAGAATATGATCAAGGGTGTTACACTGGGCTTCCGTTACAAGATGAGGTCTGTGTATGCTCACTTCCCCATCAATGTTGTCCAAGAGAGTGGGTTTCTTGTTGAAATCTAAAACTTCTTGGGTGAAAAATACATTCATGGGGTTTGGATGAGGGCAGGTGTTTGCTTGTTCAGTATCTCAAGCCCAGAAAGGTGAATTAATTCTTGAAGGAAATGACGTTGAACTTGTATCAAATTCAGCTGCTTTAATTCAGCAAATCACAACAGTTAAAAACAAGGCTATCTGAAAAATTTTGGATAGTATCTATCTATGTGTCTGAAAAAGGAACCATTCAACAGATTGATAAGTAAAATATAAAAGCTATCCAGCTATGGAAACAAGGCCCAGTGATTCCTAAGACCTATTGGCAATATATATTTTTTTAATTAAATGTTTTTATTTTGGATTGAGTGATTGGCAATATTTTTGATGTAATAAAATTTATCTAACAACAACAAAAAAAAACCCACAACTGTGTGTGAGACTGCTTCCAGTTGTCTTCTTTACTGCTGTTTTCTGTGCTGCTGCCGAAGCTGCAGACAGAGGCCAGAGGAACTGACACTGGCAGTGGGAGCAGCAGCTCAGAGGACAAGGCCTGCCGGAACAGAAAGCAGAGCACAGCCAGCCCTGCCATTGTTCCGCCCACCGCAGCAGCAAGAGCAGCCCAGACCTAGCAGTCCCGCTGCAATTGGCTTCGCCCAGAGCCTTCGCCCAGAGCCATGTCTTCTACCTGACTTGCTTGTGTCTTATCCATGGTCCAATGCTGTAAGAGTCTGGGTTTGGGGTGTTTAAAACCATTTTTAAAAAGAAAACAACACTCCCATTGAATCAATTTTGACTCATAGGAGAGAGTAGAACCTCTCCTTAAAGTTTCTGAGACCGTAAATACTTACAGGAGGAGAAAGCATCATCTTTCTCCCACAGAGGACAGGGTGGGTTTGAACCACCAACCTTGCATCTAGTAACCCAACACTTAACCCATTATGCTACCAGGGATCTTTAAAACCATTGTTGTTGTTGTTAAGTGCTATCAAGTTGCTTCCGATTCCTAGGGATTCTGTATAGGGTTACCAAGGAGCAGCTGGTGAGTTCGAACAGTTGACCTTATGGTTGAGTGCTTATCCTACAGTGCCACACCAGGACTCCTTAAAACCATTAGGAGGGAAATAATAAAATAATAAACAAAAGAAGAGCTTCTTTCCCTTAAAAAAACACAAGAGTTAGTGAACCATGACCCTATGGATCTATGTATGGTCTGATGTATAATATAGAGATTAAGTGATGCATACCTGTATAAATTCACATAATAAGTGTATTTGTGTAGATCTATGAGTTGAAATGGACTCAATAACACCTAACACCAACAGAGACTATATGAATAAATGTATTTATGTGTATCTGTGTGTATATATGTGTGATGGGGAATCTTTTTCTCTTCTCCTGCACAAAGTAAATTCTTATTTCATATTCAGATTTTTAAACATACAGATGGTTACCTGTATTATCCCTCTGGTGTTTTGTTTTTTTTTTTTTAAGTTTTTATTGTGAATTGAATGACAGTTTCCATGGGAGAACATCAGTTTTACACTCATCATTTCTTTGCAACGATTACAATCTCCTCCATGCATCATCATTCAACAGTATTTGCTTCTATTTCCTTTAGTGTTGTTTTGGGGAGGGGGGGTGGAAATGCCTCTGGTGGTATTTTTAAAATTCACCGTTTTGCTAGAAGTTTTCATCTGGGTCCATAAACTATACCTTCTATGAATGCTAATGGATAGGTTGAGAATATCCCCTCCAAAGTGAGGCATGTTGAGCTGGTCATTCTCATTATCACTTTGCATTTTCTAGAAAATCATCTCTGTGCCCATTCTGCCCAAAGACTCCTAATGCTTTCTGTCATCTTTAATAAATGCCTAAATCTTTCTACAGTAATACAAACTCTCTCTTTCTCCTCAACAATGGAAAAATGAGAAAAATACATTTGAGTCTGTTTCTCTGTGGAAGAATAAAAAGAAATCTTGGAAGAATACTGTCAGTTTGTCATCTTTTATTGTGACATAGATAGGAGGTCAGGGAGAATAGTGCCTTGGATAAAGAAATGCAGTCGAGGACAATTATTTAAGGCATTTTTCTGAGTCACTTACATATTGGTTTATGTGTCCCACATGTCAAGAAAAAGTTAGGGGTAGTTAGCTTTCTAGGGGAGAGGTTTCAGATGGAGTCCCTGTAGTTTCTTCTTTCGGATTCACAATATTATAGACTTGTTCTGAAGAGGCTTCCTCCCTGCAGGATGAGTCCTACTGAGTCCCCTGTGGAGCAGCTTCCTCAGAGCTGTCCTGGCATTGCCTTTGCTTCCATTATAATCCTTGTCACATTCATCCCATTCATCAGACCTTCAACACTTGGGCTTCCCATTCCTTTGGTTACCACATCCACACTCCCCTTACCAGCCAAGGAATTTCTCTGCCCTCACCTGTGAGTTCTAAGCCACAGAGCAAGCAGGTAAGATTTTTCCAGGAAACAAAGGAGCTGAAAAACTTTAAAGCTGTAAATAGATTCATATTATCTTGTACTATGTTGTTGTTATGTGCCATGGAGTCAGTTCCGACTCATAGTGACCCTGTGTAGGGTTTCCGAGGCTGTATATCTTTACAGGAGCAGAAAGCCTCATCTTTCTTCCACGGAACAGCTGGTTGTTTTGAACTGCTGACCTTGGGGTTTGCAGCCGGATTCATAACTATTATGCTACCAGAGCCCCTTATTTTGTACTATATCTTACGTTATATCATATCATATCATATCATATCATTGTTATTTTTAAGTGCCTTTGAGTCAGTTCTGACTCATAATGACCTGGCATAGGGTTTCTAATAAGTGGTTGGTGGATTTGAACCACCAACCTTGTAGTTCAATGCGGTCTTGCGGCTGAGCATTTACCTATAGTGCCACACTAAGTGTATTATAATCTCCTGTTGTTCACACCTAACCATGCCTCAGCTTTGTTGGTGTCCAGTCCTCAACAATATAGTCTTGAAACATTGTCTACCCCCATACCCCACTCAAGACACAATGGGTGCCACCTGACAGTAGCCACCCACTAGTAGGGACCACTTTACAGCTTCTCACTCTCTATTCCAGGTGTGGTCCTGAAGAGACTTGGCATTAATATGTATAGATCAGCAGGTAAAGTTAGAGCTAACTGAAATATAGCTGAGCAGTCAGTGTAAGACCATACTTAACTACATCTGAACTTATAGAATTATATTTTAAGTCCTTTATTTGATGTTCGGAGATGCTGGAATCCTGGTGTAGTGCTGTAGGACAGGCACCAGACTACTAACCTCAAGGTCAATGGTTCAAATCCACCATCGGCTCCTTGGAAATCCTATACAGTATCTCTGTGAATCAAAAACAACTCAACAGCACTTAACAACAACAATTAATGTTAAGGCCCTGTCTACCAGCTTCCTGGAGCATCTTCATTATTTGACCAAGTGATTGAGAATATGTAATAATATACTTTTTTTTTTAAGTTTTTAATGTGAATTGAGTGATAGTTTACATAAGAGAACATCAGTTTTACACTCATCATTTCATTGCAATGATTACAGTCTCCTCTGTTCATCATCAACAGTTTTTGCTTCTGTTCCCTATGTTTTTGTTTCATTTTGTTTTTTGGGGGGAGGGATGTAAAACACTCAAGAATATATAATCATTCAAACAACCAAAGGCACATTCTGCAAGCCTTGCTATAATAATGCAGTTTTGAAGCATTTGAGAGCTCTAGTGGCTGAACTACGTTGCCCTTACCTTAGCTTATGGTGAAAACCTTACTGCTTATTACTTCCCCATGTCTAAAGGGCTAGATAAAGCCATACGATAAATATTTACTGAGCCCCTATGACACAGAACTAGGAGACACTGGAGACATTGGTGCATAAGACAGACAGAGTACTCACCCACTCTCCTGGAGCCAACTGGCTCGCTAACCTGAAGTAAGAGCTTTGTTTCCATGGTGTGCTCTAGTTCTCAGAGGTTGACAGTTAAGTCTCCTTGCTAGTAGATTGCAAGACTTACAATTCAAACCTCAGCTCTTTGTGATCAGTTACTTACTCAAATTGTTGACTAAGACTTTTCGATGTTTATTCCTAAACTGGAGAGATGAGAAATCCAGCAATGTACTGACAAAGATCCTCAGAAACTTAGATTTAAATATTTACTTATTGTTGGTCAAAGTAACTTCTGAAAGTGTTTTTTGTGCTTAGTAAACTCTGTTCAGAATCCTGGTGTGGCACTGTAGGATAAGCACTCAACCATAAGGTTCAAACTCACCAGCTGCTTCTCCAAAACCCTATGTAGGGTCGCTATGAGTCAGAACCAACTCAACAGCACTTAACAGCAGCAATGAACTCTGTTCAGCTGACCAATCAGATTCCCTCTGGGGTGCTGATGTACGCTAATTACTGGTGACTTTTTATGAACGCCCATGAGTATACATTGTAAAATAAATGACAAATGCAATTCATGCTATTTATTTCTTTTTCCAAACATTTTAGTATATGACTCTTCCAATATAAGTTGAGAGAATTGTTTAGAGATTACTCATGTATCCACCACCTAGATTCTTTCCATTTATCCTTCTTATTTTGATGCATTTCAAAGTGAGTTGCAGACATCGGTGGCTTTCCCTTCAGTATGTATGTCATTAACTAGATAGAGTTCAATATTTCATTATCATGTAATATGCAAATATTAAGTATACCATATACATATATAGTTCTGACCAATACATATATGGCTGTAGCTCAGATACCTATGAAGGTATAGAACAGTTCCATCACTTCAGGAAGTTCCCTAGTACCCTTCTCAGTAACTCCTCATCTCTACTCTTTGAGGAAGCTAGTCTAATTTTTTCACCATTATTAGTTTTTCCTGTTCTAAATCTTCACATAAATTGAATAATACAGAACATACTATTTGGGGTAAGACTTCTTTCACACAGCTTGATGTTCTTGAGATTCATTCAAGTTGTTCTATGCATCCTAGTTCTTTTTGTCATTGAGTAGTGTTCCAGTGTACAAATGTACCCCGTTTATTTATCCATTCTCTTGGTGATGATGGAAATTTAGATTGTTTCCAGCTTATGGATACTATGAATAAAATTTTTATGACCATTCTTATTCAAGTCTTATTTTGGACATGTTTCATTTCCCTTGAATAAGAACCAAACTGGGAGTAGAATTGCTGGGGTATAGGTTTAGTTTCATAAGAAACTTCCAGAACTTTTTCTAGAATGGTTTCACCAATCTACACTCATCAGCAAGGTAGGAGAGTTCCAGTTGTTACACTTCTTTGATAACATTTGGTGGTCTTTTAATTTTAGCCATTCTAGTGGGTGCATAATCATATATCATTCTGATTTTATTTTGCAAATTCCAAACCCTAATGATGTTGAGGGAATCCTGGTATGGCACTGTGGGTTTAAAGCACAAGGTCAGTTGGAATCACAAGGTCGGTGGTTCAAACCTACCAGCCACTTCTTGGAGAATCTATACAGAGTCACCATGAGTCAGAACTAACTTGAAGGTACACAACAATAATGATGTTGAGCACTTTCTCTGTGTATTTATTGGCCATTCATACATCTTCTTTTGCGAAGTATCTCTTCAAATAATTTGCCTATTTCCATTGGGTTAATTTTTACCATTTTGTTATGAAGTGTATAGGAGATGTTTCAATATGTTCTGGATGCAAGTCCTTTATGAGAGAAATATTGTAGAAGTATTTTTCCTTTGTGTAGCTTATCTCTTCATCTTCTTAATCATATCTTCTGATGAACAGAAGTATTTTTTGTCTTGCTTTGTTTTTAGTGAAGGCAAATTGATCATGTTTGCTTCTATTTTATACTAATTATTGCTGTATCCTAAGCAACCCTTCTTACCCTCAGGTTATGAAGATATTCTCCAATGTCTGCATGGAGAAACTCCATAGTTTCAGCTTTTACATTTAGGTTTATGATCCATCTCTTATTAGTGTGCAAAGTTCCCTTTTTTTCCTATAGATATTCACCTGTTCCAACACTAGTGAACCTTTCTGATTTTCTTTTTGTTACTGAGTTAACTTGAAACCTCAGTCAAAAACAGCAAATGGCCATATATACTTGTGGGTCTGTATCTCGGTGCTGGATGCTTTTCCTTTGATCCATTTGTCTATTTTTGTGGCAGTACTATATTGTCTTGACTAATGTTGCTTATCATAAGTCAAGTCCTGAAGTCCTTTAACTTCATTCCTCTTTTTTCAAAATTGCTCTGGATATTCTATATGCTTTTTATTTTCATCTAAATTTGAAAATCAGCTTGTTCCTTTTTACCAAGGAAACTCTTGATGGAATTATTATTGGAATTGCATGAAATAAATGACCAATTTCAGGAAAACTGATATCTTAACTATTCGAATTCTTCTGGTCCTTGAGCATGGTATAGTTACCCATTTATTTAGTCTTTTTTAATATCTCAGCAATATCTTGTAGTTTTTAGTAGAGAGACTCACACAATTTTTTAAAAATTTATTCCTAAATATTGTTGTTTTTTTTGACACTGTTATAAATGGAATTGCTATTAATTTCACTCTAATTGTTTGCTGCCAATATATACAAAGAGATTCATTTTGCATATTTATATTGTAAACTGCAACGTTCAATTATTTTATAAATTCTTTATTAATTTATGTTTAGGCAAATATCCCATTGGTGAATGCAAGCAGGTTTCCCCCTTTGTTTTCAATCTATATTCCTTTTATTTACTTTTCATAACTCATTGTAATATTTAGAAACTCCAGAACAATGTTGAATGTATGTGGTAAGAATGGACATCCTTGCCTTGCCCCTCTCCCCATTATAATGGGGAAAGTACTCACTGTTGCATACAGTGTTAACTGTAGGTTTGTCATGTTATTGTTGCTATTAGATGCCTCAAGTCGGTTCTGACTTACAGTGACCCCATGCAAAACAGAGTGAAGCTGTCTGGCCCTGCACCCTCCTCACAATTGTTGCCTTTGAGCCCATTTGTTGCTGCCACCACGTCCACCCATCTTGCTTCTGTGGGTCCACTTTATCAAGCATGATGTCCTTCTCCAGGGACTGGTCCCTACTAACAACATGTCCAAAGTATGAGAGACAAAGTCTCAGCATACTTGGTTCTAAGGAGACTTTGGCTGTACCTCCTCCAAAACAGATTTGTTTGTTCTTCTGGTACTCCTTGGTATTTTTAACATTCTTCTCCAACACCACAATTCAGGTGCATCAATTCTTCTGCAATTTTTCTTATTCATTGTCTAACTTTCACATGCCTATGAGGCAACCATGGCTTAGTTCAGACATACCTTAATCCTCAAAGTGGTATCTTTGCTCTGTAATATTTTAATGAGACCTTTTGCAGCAGATTTGCCTAACACAATACTCTGGTTGATTTATTGACTGATGCTTCCCTACGCTTCCATTCACAAAGTCAAGACTTGGCTAACTTTAATCTTTTCTGTTTATCATGATGTTATTACTGGCCCATTAGTGAGGATTTTCGTTCTTTTTAAATTGACATGCAACTTAAAATGAAGGCTGTATTCTTAGATCTTCATCAGTAAGTACTTCAAGTTGATTCCTAAAAATTCCACCTGGTAAATATAGTCACCTTTCATAGTGTTGAAAAAAGGTATTTGCAATTAATAAGTCATTGATCTTGCAATATTCCATCATGCGAACTCCAACATCATTTTTATCACCAAGGCCATATTTTCCAACTGCTGATCCTTCCTCTTTGTTTCTAACTTCCACATTCCAATCGCCAGTAATTATGAATTCATCTTGATTGCATGTTTGATCAGTTTCAGACTGAAGAAGCAGGTAAGATTCTTCAGTTTCATCATCACTGGCTTATTAATTTGAATAATAGTATCAACTAGTTTTCCTTGTAGGTGTGTGGCTATTCTCCTATCACAGATGGTTTTGTACTTTAAGATAGATCTTGCGATGCTTTTTTTTGACGATGAATGCAATACCATTCCTCTTCAGTTTGTCATTCACTGCATAGTAAACCATATGATTGTTGGAGGCTTGTCATAGAAACTCTTTATAAGGTTGAGGAAGTTCCATTCTATAATTCTTTTATTGCAAGTATTTATGATGAATGGATGTTGAATTTTCTCAAATGTTTCCTCTGTATCTGCTAAGATAATCATATGGCATTTATTTATTTTTTAGTCTGATAATATGGTGAGTTCCAGAGGTGCTGTAGGAGCAGTACTGAATGTGAACTATTAGGTCAGCAATTCAAATCCACCATCTGTTCCTTAGAAGCCCTGTACAGGTCACTATGAATCCAAACCGACTCGACGGCACTTAACACCAACAATATTTTTTTTTAATATTGTCAGAATTACGGTTCTGGGTAAACATATTGTGATCATAATCTAGTTATCTTTTATATGCATTAAATTGACTTGTTAATATTTTGCTAATAATTTTTACATTTAATACATATTCGGAACCAACTCCACGGCACATAACAACAACAACATTTTAACAAAAACAAAATTTTAAAACTTTAAATCACTACTTAGCTAGTTTGGCACTTCTGGAGTCATTTCAAAGAGAACTTGGCTAGATGAGTTCTTAAAGTACTGCCCAAAATAAGCTTGTTCAAACCAAAACATTACAAATATCCATTTTTCTCCTTTAGACAAGCAGTTAAATGGAGACTAGAGATCTTTTTATCTTTATTATGAAGTTCTGACACAATTTCATTCCATCACTTAGCAATTTAATAATACCATTTAAATGTATGCCAAATGATAGGTCATTTTTAGGAGTAGAGTACAGTTGTTATGTGCCAAATTAGAAGAATAACCAAATGAAAAAAGTTTGAGATTCAGTACTTCAGATCTTGAACATGGTAAATGAGAAAAATATGTATTTCTGAATTAATTCAAAAGTGAATAGTTAGAAATCATTTCAAATATTCATATTACCATATTACCACTTCAAAGAAATAGTTAAACCCAGAAATGATCAAAATAGGAAAGGAATCACTAGGCAGTCATGAACAGAAAGAACTCCTAGCCATATTGGTTGGAGTCCTGGTGTGGCGCTGCAGGATAAGGAAGGTTGGTTTAAACCGCAAGGTTGGCAGTTCAAACCCACCAGCTGCTCCTCGGAAACGATACAGGGTCACTGTGACTTGACGGCAGTTAGCAACAACAGCAGCTGTAATGGTCACAGAATCAATAGAAGTCATCACTGTAGTTCAGTGAATCAACTAAGCCAACAAAGAAGTGTTGGGGGGACCCCAATCCTACCCAATCCTGCAGTTGAGGGACCTTGTCTTTCACTGACCAATAATGACCAGGTTAGGCAGAATTGCACAGAAGTAAAAGATTTCCTGAGAGAAAAGATCTGGCCAGAGAAGATGAGAAGTATCCTATTGGTGTTGTCGTTGTCAAGTACCATCGAGTCAGTTCCGACTCATAGTGACTCTGTATAGGGTTTCTGAGGAACAATCGGTGGGTTTGAACTGCTCATGTTTACTCCTGATTTCTGGATTCCTTCTCCTCCCCTGTCTCAGAATTGCCCATTTGTGGAATAAGTCACTGAGAAAAACAACATAGTTTTTCCCCTGATATGTATCGAAGAGAGCAAAAGCCTTTGCGTGGTGAGGTTTTGGCAGGCCACATTGTTCTACAATATATCAGTTGATAACTTTTGCTGCCTCCAAGTCATTGTGTTTTCCCAAGTGAAGAACCTTTGGCTGAGCCCTGGAAATACACACGCTCTACAGAAATGAAAAGTTATTAAACCAGGACTGCTGGGGAATGCAAAGAAATGCTCTGTTCGTAATTGTGAGAGTAACAATTTAGAATGCACTTTTTAGAGCTTAATCAAATTACTCTAAAATCTCACAGGGAAACAACCAGCCATTTTTATCTGGTCCCCACGGATTTCATTTATCATTTAGATCTAGTTGCTGTAAAATACCGATAATGCACAAATTTTGTGAGGCATTAAATCTGCATGTACCAGTGACTTGCTGAATTAATCCAATTACCTTAAAGTTAATGTAGTCGGTGAGAAGAGTTTAATGGCATTCAAAACTTTCATGGTAATAATTACAGATGAAGAGGGTCAGTCAGTTGAGAATTATGTGAAAAGTGAAGAGAATGAAAATCTGAATTAGGATATCAAAACGTGCATAAATTGTGGGGAACAATAACCACGAAAATAAAATTCATTCATGTTCGTGTGGAACGAGGAAATGAAAGGAGACATGTTGGAACTTGAACCCAAGGAAAATTTAAAGATTTAAAGAGTAACAATTGTTTTACAAAATATTTAATGTTTACTCTGCTGCTCCAAAGATCAGCCTAAAGGAAGCAATACTGAGAATTTACCAGAAACTTATTCAGTAAAAGAAGATTAGAGAAAACATTACCTTCTTTCTTTTATTTACATCTCTTCTATCATTTTAGGGTGCTGAAACATCCGTGATAATTCACCTACCACTTCCACCCACAAGTGTCTGCTAGCTGATGTCATCTGTATTCACACCTCTTATTTCTCCTCTGTGTTTTTAAAGGAAGAGATAACATAGTCTATAAATTATTCTTCCTGCCCCAAAAAGCATAGAAAGCACACCAAAGTGGAAAATGAAAGTGGTTTGAAATAAAATACATTTTCATTTTTACATCTCACCCATGCAAATCCTCTTCCTTAGAAGTTGGGGGAACATGCTTTGGTTGTGTCTTTGTTTTAGTGGGTATTAGGAATTTACTTTAAATATTCTTTAATATTTCCAATGAATGAAACTGTCTTTCATATTTTATAATTAGCATTGTCTACTCACAGTGTTTTTATACAAGGCAGTCACAACAGATGATGTAATATTTGAGAGTGATTGGCTCAGTAAATAGGTATGTCTCTGTGTGAAAGGCCAATGTCTCCACGAGGCATCTACTGGAGAAGTTCGAGGCATTTCTGGGAGGATGTAAAATGTGGAAAGTTCTCTTCTTCCAAATGTACCCTTTTTGAAAAGTATATACCATGCTATTCTCCATGCAGACACATGAAATTGGGAAGTTATTATGTATGAGTGTGAAACAAAGTGCCAAAGATAAAAGTATTCCTGATATGAATGCCAAAAATAATACAGAGGAAAATGCTCATCGAGTTAGCCATTCTTTCAGTCTGTTTATATTGAACAGTTACCATTTTCCAGGGATATATGCTTGGGATACAGAAAGGAATACGAAGGCATGATTCCTCCCATCAAACTGTCCCTATCTGGAATGCAAAGATATCGATTATTGTTGCTGCTGTTATTAAGTGCTGTGGGCTTGGTTCCAACCCATAGAGACCCTCTAGGGTTTCCTAGGAGCATGTGGTAAGCTTGAGTCGCTGACCTTGTGGTTCAAACCAACGTTGCAGTCCAGTGTATTAACCCACAGCGCCACACCAGGACTCCAAGGATATCTATGTAAACCAGCAAATGCAACACCATTATTATAGATGACATGAGAAAAGGATGTACAAGGGCGTAAAGAAAAATAAAGTCAGAATGTTTTCCAAGTTGAGTGGGTGCTCAAATGGTAGGCAAAGGGAAGAGGCAAAGGAGACAGGTACAAAAGCACCATGAACTGGCCCAGTCCTGGGCATTACTCATGGCTCAGGTTAGCTCAAGAGTCAGCATCACTTGTAGGGAGGGGGCAGCAAATTTGAGAAAGAGATAGGTTTCGGATCACCAGAGCCTTTCTAAACTCTGTCAAGGGGTTTGGACTTTAACCATGAGGCAATGGGGACTTCTAAAGGTTTTAAGCAAAGGATTAATAAGATTGTTTGATCGTTATGAAGATGACTCTGAAGGTAAGAAGTAATTACTAGTATAAGGGGAATGGTTTCTTTAAAGGCCAAAAGACGTAAAGAAAGAAGTTAAACTGTATTTGCATGCATGTGGCATGGGGACAAAAAGATGTTATTTTTACCAATAATTAAACATTCAATGACTATCATCAAGATATAACGTGATCATAACAACACCAGACAGCAGAAGCTGCTCTTCCTGTTGGTTCCATCACCTCCGCTTGGGATCTCATAGGACACCTCAGTACCCGTTGTGTTGCCACCTGCCTGTCCAACCAATTTGCCCATTTATTCAAAGAACGTTTATAATGTACCATGACCCAAGATGGACCCTATGGATAGTAAGACAAAAGTAACCCATGATACCTGACCTTGAGGAACTCACTGGAAACATCCCCCAATCCTTCTCTGAAGCCAAACATGACCCTGGATTGGTCTTTGCTACTTGTACAGCCACACTTGACCCTTCCCATCCTCTTCCCAAAGCCACGCTCTCTCTTCAACCTTATCATCCTCAGGTGCTGATTGACAGGTTAGAAGATGCATTAGTAATGGAAACAGTCACCAGTTCACTTTGTGATTTGCTACAAAAGGAGGGTTGGAAAGGTTGAGGAAGAGAAATGGAAGAATATAAATGTGGGCCCCAATTTAAAAAAATTAAAAACATAACTCTGTTTCACGCACAGTTGCTGTTTGAAAATATGAATTTCCAAAAATCGTATATATTATGCTGTAATTCTTAAGGAGCCAAAAATTTCGGGTAGCAAGGATGGACTTTTAGGTTAACAGATTGTTGTGTCGAGAGCTAGCAAAGCCACTTCCACAAACATTTCGCAGAGCACAGACTTTATTACACAAGCCACCAACCAAGTCAATTTATTCAGGAATAATAAAGCACCTTTGTATTGGGCAGGTAAGGAGAATCATTAACTCAAATAAATATTATTTTATAATGTTTCCCTATTTTTAGCCTTGCTGTAAAATAAGCACAGGATCACAAGGTCAGTTTGATTGATCCACAGAGTTGCATTTCAAACTCACCAGTTGCTCCTTGGAAACCCTATACAGGGACTCAGCAGCACTTAACAAGATCAACAAACCGTAGACTTACACTGCTGTTGGATCTGTTATTTGCCTTGTTATTGTTGTTAGGTGCCATCAAGTTGATTTTTGACTCCTGGTGACACCCAGTGTCCCAGTGTCTTCCTGTTAGCTCTCAGGTCCTAGAGAACACCTTCAGAAATCTCTTACCGTCTTCCTGTAGTTGAGTTGTTCTAGTGGAATGAATTCCTTAGAATTTGAAGCTTTTCTTTGAAGATACTGTAAATCTCACAGCAAAGCTTCCAGCAGCATCAACTTTGTAATTATAGCCTTGAAGGCTGCATGACAGTCTCATAAGGGTTGGCAAAGGGCCCTAACACATGTGGTCCCATCATTAATTAAACAAATGTTTATTCAGAGCCAACTGTGTGACAGGCACAGCTCTATGTCCTGGACAGTACACCCTGCTTCCATCATCTCCTTATTGACATAAAGGAAGACTTCTCATAATCTTTTGGAACCAGATTTGGATTCTGTGGTAGGTATTGTGATAACCTTCTGCTCCTCTCCTTAAAGACATTTATTACAATTAAAATTAAATAATTCTTTAAAAAATAAATAAATAAAACAAACCTGTCTTCCCAGACTGGGAGTTTTGTATTGATAGGTATCATTTCTTTCTTTTTATTAGCTACTTATACAGGGACTAGTTAGAGCATAATTACTGTTCATATTGTTGTTGTTGTTAAGTGCCGTCGAGTCAATTCTGACCCATAGCGACCCTGTACAGGATTTCTGAGGAGCAGCTGGTGAGCTTAAACCGCCGACCTTGCAGTTCAAATGGCTTTGCAGTCTGGCGCATTAACCCACAGTGCCACACCAGGACTCCACTGTTGGTGTTAGTTGTCATCAAATTGACGCTGACTCACAGTGACCTTTCATATAGCACAACAAAACATTGTCCAGTCTTGTGACAAGACTGAGTCCATTGCTGCGTCGTTATGTCAGTTCACCTCGTGAGGGTTTCCCTCATTTTCAGTGATCTGCTACTTTATCAAACATGATGTTTTTTTCTACAGATTGGTCTTTCCTGATGCCTTGTCCAAAGTAAGAAAGCCGAAGTCTCATCACCCTTCCTTCTAAGGAGCATTAGTAGTATTATGCCATTAAGTTGGTTCTGACTCACAGCGACCCAGTATAGAGTTTTCAAGGCTGTAAATCTTTACGGGAGCAGAAAGTCTGGTTAGCAGTCTGACCCTTAACTACTGCAATACAAAGTCTCCTTAAGGAGCATAGGTAATTGATAATGAAATCTAAAGAGTGAAAACAGATACTTTATTTGGTAAATAACATATTTGTAATATTGGAGTCCTAGTGTGAAGCTATAGGATAAGTACTTGACCATAAGGTAAGTTTGAACCACAAGGTTGAAGATTCAAACTCATCAGCTGCTCCTTAGAAACCCCACACAGGGTTGCTGTGAGTAGGAAATGACTCTATGGTACTTAATAATAATAAGCCCTGGTATTTTCAGTAACCTCATATGCATGTGAAAGCTGGGCAGTGAATAAGGAAGACCATAGAAGAATTGATGCATTTGAGTTATGGTGTTGGGGGAGAATATTGAAAGTGCCATGGGCTGCCAAAAGAACCAATAGATCCGTTTTGGAAGAAATACACCCAGAGAGCTCCTTGGAGGCCAAGATGGCCAAACTTGATCTCTCATTCTTCAGACATAGTGTCAGGAGGAACCAGTCGCTGGAGAAGGATATCATGTTTGGTAAGGTGGAGGGTCAGAGAAAAAGAGGAAGACCTCCAATGAGATGGGTTGGCCAGGTGGCAGCATCGATGGACTCAAGCATGGCAACAGTAATGAGGTTGGCCCAGGATCAGGCAGTGTTTCACTATGCTGTGCATAAGGTCACTATGGGTCGGCACTGACTCAGTGGTACCCAAGAACAACAACAACAACAATAATGGCTAGTGATTGTGAACATTTCTTCATATATTTGTTGGTTGCCCAGATCTCTTCCTTGGTGAAGTGTCTGTTCATGTCCTGTGCCCATTTTTTAATTGGGTTGTTTGTCTTTTTCCTGTAGAGGTGTTGTAGTTTCCTATATATTTTTGAAATAAGTCCCTTGTCTGATGTGTCATTTCAAAAGATTTTTTCCCATTCTGTGGGTTTCCTTTTTACTCTTTTGGTGGTCTTTTGATGAACATAAGTTTTTAATTTTTAGTCTGTCTCAATCATCTATTTTGTCTACTTTTGTTTGTGTCATTTTAAAAATGTTTGGTAGTCTTTGTATTCCTTATATTAGAGCCCTTACGTGTGTCCCTATTTTTCCATTGATGACCTTCATAATTTTGGGGTTCACATTTAGGTCTTTAATCCTTGCTGAGTTGGTTTTTGTATAGGTCATGAGGTAAAGGTCTTGTTTCAATCTTTTGCATGTCACTTTTCAGTTCTACCAGCACCATCTGTTAAAGAGACTTTCTCTTCCCCATACATGGCTGTATGTGGTTGGGTTAATTTCTGGATTCTCGATTCTGCTCCATTGATCAATGTATCTTTCATTGTACCAGTATAAGGCTGTTTTGACCACTGTAGCCATGTAGTAGATTTTGAAATCGGGGAGTGAGAGAGGCTTCCAACCTTGTTCTTCTTCTTAAGCTATGCTTTGCTTATCCTGGGTCTCTTTCCTTTCCATATAAAGTTTTTAATTGTCTTTTCCATGTCTTTGAAGAACGTTGTTGGAATCTGGATTGGGATTGCATTATATATGCAAATTGCTTTGGGTAGTATTGACATTTTCATGATGTTGATTCGTCCTATCAAGGAGCATGGTATGTTCTTCCACTTTTGTAGGTCTCTTTTGGTTTCTTGTAGTAGTGTTTTGTAATCTTCTTTGTATAGGTCCTTTGTTTCTCTGGTTACGCTTATTCCCAGATAGTTCATCCTTTGGGTGGCTATTGTAAATGGAATTGGTTTCCTAATGTCCTTTTCAGCACTGTCTTTGTTACTATAGAGGACCTGGCTTGTTTTCATCTTCACTCTACTTCATCATCCTTCCAGCTGGTACTGTCCTCCTCCCATTCTTTTTAGGCCCATGTGTGGATAAGCACTTGACTGCTAACCAAAAAGATGGTGGTTGAAACCCACCAGTCACTCCTCAGAAATCCTATACAGGGTTGCTAAGTGTTGGAACCAACTCTGTGACACTTAACAACATGGAGTCATTGGTGGTGCAGCCAGTTACACACTTGATGGCTAACTGAAAGACTGATGGTTCAAACCCATGTGGTGAGTTCATTTCTGGACCAGAACGGCCAAAATCTCAGAGGTTCCATCAATCTCTATCCAAATAGTAAGCCTGGCTGTTTTTCTAATTTCGAGGTTTGGTCCACATTTTTCTTCCACTCTATCCAGGACCTTTTAATGTGATCCCTTTTAGAACAGTTGATACTGGGAGCTGAAGACCATCTAGTTCTTCTGGTCACATGGTCCATTAGTCCACTGGATTAATTATTTCCATTTGTCTTCATTTTTCATCACTCTTCTTTCCACTCATGCAAATAGTTTCAGCCTCGGAAATCCCATACAGGATCACTATGAGTTAGAACTGATTCCATGACACATAGCCAAAACCAACAACTTGTTCTAACATGTCTGAATCTACTTTTAGGCACTAAGAAGGATAAGACATTAATTTGAAAAGAGAGCCTATAAGAACAACATGAATTCTGCTAAAATAAAAGCAAGAGTGAACATCAAATTTATGGTGACGCTTGAGGAGAAGAATGGTGAAGTCACTGATGCTTTTTGAAAAGTTTATGGGGACAAATGACCCCAAAGAACTCAAAAGTTTATGGGGACAATGACCCCAAAGAACTCAAAAGTTTATGGGGACGATGACCCCAAAGAACTCAAAAATGGATGACTCAATTAATCTTGTGCAGGTCCTAATTGAAGAGGATCGTTGATTAACAGCAAGAAAAATAGCCAACACCACAGACATCTCATTTGGTTCAACTTACACAAATCTTACTGAAAAATTAAAGTTGAACAAACTTTCTGTTCAATAGGCACCAAAACTTTTGTGCTCAGATCAGCTGCAGACAAGAGCAGAGCTTTCAATGGAAATTTTAAACAGGTGGGATAAAGATCCCGAACATTTCTTCAAAGAATTGCAACATTATTTGGGGGATTTTGCTTGTTGGATTTCAGAAGAGCCAAAGAATAATAACATCTGCTTATTAGGAGTGCTTTGAGAAGTTAGCCAAAGGTCTAGCAGAAAAACACCTAAGAAGGCTTCACCAGAGTGTGTTCTACCACAAGGATCCTATTCAGTTCTCTCATCACACTAGGGCAATCCTATGAGACTTTCAAAGGGAAATCATTGCATTTCCTTACATCCACCTTACAGTCCTGACTTGACTCCTTCTGATTTTTTTTTGTTTCCTAATCTTGAAAAACTCTTTAATGGGCTCCCATATTTGTTTAGTTAATAATGTAAAAAAGACCGTATTAACATGGTTAAATTCCTAGGCCCCTCAGTTCTTTAGGAGTATCTCAGCCTTGGTGGAGCTTCTGTTAAGATATAACTTATTTTTTATCTTTTAATTCCATTTCCCACAAGCTTTTTGAAGTCTCTCATATGTATAATTAATTTCAGACAAATCAAACAAGTCCTTCTCAGAAATAGCAACATGAGGCATTTTCCTAGATTTGTGATTTAAATTTGTGGATATGACTTATGCTTGGTCTCAAGTCTACATGAATACTCTTTCAACTCTTTTTGTCAAATATTCAGTAGAAAGAACAATATTATTGTTGCACCTTTTTAATCTTACCAATAATTAATAAATTAAAACCATTGTTATTGGGTCTAAAATGTAGTTTCTTGTTGTTAAGTGCCATCAAGTCAGTTCTGAGCCATAACGACCCTGCATAGGGTTTACAAGGAACAGTGGTGAGCTTGAATCTCTGGACAATTTTTTTTTTTTTTTGCAGTCCAGTACATTAACCCACAGCGCCACACCAGGAATCCAAAATGTAGCTTGTTGTTGTTGTGAAGTGCTGTCGAGTCGGTTCCAACCCATAGCGACCCTGTACAGGGTTTCCAAGGGTGTAAATCTTTACGGGAGTAGAAAGCCTCATCTTTCTCCCGCGGAGCGGCTGGTAGTTTAGAACCGCTGACCTTAAGGTTCGCAGCCCGATTCGTAACCACTACGCTACCAGAGATTCTTCAGTCTATGTCATACCTGCCTTTATAATCATAGGATCGACTCTTGTAGAGTGATGTTTGTGTTCAAATACCTAATAATGCAATTTAAGATGTACACTCTGAAGTTTGGTCAGTTCTTCTAATAGCATCCTGCTTTCATTGCCTGAGATGTGTAGCTAGATTTTGCGCTCGTTATTGGAGTGACTCTGAGCCTTAAATGGTTATTTGTTTACATGTTCATCCTACCCAAGTGACCATGAGTTTGTGGAAGCAATTAGTGACCTTGTCTTGTTCATCTATTTCAACCTTAGTACCAATTCCAATGTCTGACCAATAGCTGAGTACCGAATAAATATTTGTTATACTATTGGAACTCTCAAACACTATCTCTTCTGCTCTTTCCAATTGAAAATAGCTGTAGCCATGTGCCGTCCAGCTTCTGTATCTGACCCTAAGTCACATAGCTACAACATGATAAATAGATGTGTGGTACAACAACAACACTTTGCCTAATCAGAGTAATACTGTTTTATGAGCTTGAATATGTAGCATGCTCAAACATTTCTTTCTATTTAAAGTCTTTTTGCAATAATTTTTTGGTCGTTTGCAAACTACTACTTAATTCATTTCAGTCGTTCTTTTTGTGGATGTCATTAAAGCTGCCTTTAGAGTTAATTACCAAATAGTTTCTGTTTCCACTCTTTACATTTCAAGCTTCGATACAACTGAATGATTAAGTGCTTTAGTTAAGACTTGCAGATGCTTCTTTAAATTGATCGCCCTTGATTAAAGCTAGTTTGAAGATTTCTGATAATGTAGTCATAAAAGAAGGAATTAAATGCTTATTATTCCTATTAGGTTATTCAACTCTACTTTACTCCACTATGTAAGGAGATAAATGTTGTTGTTTTGAAGTGCCATCGAGTTGGTTCTGACCCATAGCGACCCTGTATAGGGTTTCCGAGGAGCAGCTGGTGAGCTTGAACCACCAAACTTGCAGTTCAAACGTCATTGCAGTCTGGCTCATTAACCCACAGCGCCACATTAGGACTCAAGTAAATAATGTCGTTATGTGCCGTGGAGTCGGTTCTGACTCATAGCAATCCTGTACAGGGTTTCCAAGGTTGTAAATCTTTACGGGAGCCGAAAGCCTCATCTTTCTCCTGGAGAACAGCTGGTAGTTTCGAACTGCTGACCCTGAGGTTCACAGCCCGATTTGTAACCACTACACTACCAGAGCTCCTTCAAGTAGATAATAGAGGCTGACAATATTGAGATATATGTGTTTTTTATTTTTATTTTTTACAGTGGTTACTTACTTGCATTGTTGTTGTTGTTAAGTGCCATCGAGTAGGTTCTGACTCATAGCAACTCTGTATAGGGTTTCCAAGGAGCAGCTGGTAAGTTTTAATCTGCCGACCTTGCAGTTCAAACTGACCTTGTGGTTGAGTGCTTATCCTACAGCACCACTTGCATTAGTTCAGAGAAAATAATCTTAATTAATTGAAGTCTGAAATAGACTGTTTTTAAGGTACTAGAATTGCTTTGCCAAAATTCTGACTAGTTAATCCATTTTTCAATCGATACATAAAATTGCTTTGTGTAGGGAAGGTACTGGCTTCTGCTGGCATTGTAATTTTCCTTTGTATGTATGTGGATGTTTCTAAAGGAACTGAAAGCTGTGATTTCCTTAGATAGATAAATATTCTCCCTATTGTGCTCACTTAATTATTTGCTAAAATCACTCCTTTGAACAGATTATTGAAAACTTTATTCTAGCGCCCATCTGAATGAGCAGTTGAGAATTAGTGACTAATAAAAGCAAGATTATTCCTATAGATGGCTGGCTACCTGTTTATGTGATTTTGAAACAACATGCACATATAGAGTGACTGTTACTGCCACTGATAGTCTGTTTCTATCACATTAGTATTTTATAACTACTTTCTTTTAATTTTCATTGGAGTTAGTGTGGCTTTCAGGTTCCCTTTTGGAAATAAATTTTTCTTGTAAGCATAACTGAAGTCCTTGGGCTGGCTGTAATTGAGGTCAAAGTCATGGACAGAGTAATGATGTTCATCGGCTCTTGATTGGTCAACTAATCCCCTCTGCTGTCCTTATAGATAGGGCAGCATTAGGCTTTGAAGGTGGAAGAACCATCACACAGATTATCCATCCTCTTCTTCACTCATTCAGACCATATTGCCAGGGACTGTGTGAAACATTGGGTTAGAAGGCTGAATCAGGTTCATATCCTGTGATGATAGACTTTACTGTCCAAAAGAGGGGACATCAGAAACTTAACACTGAAATACAGTGAGGAAGGTTCATGAAACATAAACAGCAAGTGCTAGGGAAACATCACAGAGGTACCTACACAGGTTTATCGTCATAGTAGCAATAGTGAGGAGGAAGTCAAGGATCTGATCATCCTTCAGTTCCCATCCAGTTAACCCAGGTAACACTACCAGCCAACCATAATCAATGGGAGACCACTTGATAATGTGTGTGTGTGCTGGTGTGGTGCTGTGGGTTAATGCCCTGGACTGTAAAGTCAGTTTCAACTACAAGGTTAGCAGTTCAAGCTCACCAGCTACACCTAAGAAACTCTATACAGAGTTGCTATAGGTCAGAACCAACTCAACGGCACTTAACAACAACTTAGCTACATTAGTTCAGAGGAAATATAATCACTAGCTTAAAATTTTGTAGAATTGTTGTTCCTTACCCCACAGCTGGGAGATTCTTAACCCTAAAACTGCATGATCCAGAAGACTTGGATAAAGAATATGAATCTCTGCCCTTGGTCCTGTGTTTATTTATATATGGGAGCTCACTATGTCTCCTTTGCCATCCTTTTATTTTGTGTTTAACTCCTGGAATTATAACCTGGGTCACCCCTGAGCCATTGACTCAGAGGCAGTGTTGGAGAAATAAGAGGCAGGAAAGGTACCTGAACTGATAGTAGCAGAATTGTTAAGTAGATTGTGTCATAATATGACTTCACTATTGAGTGATTTCTGAGCTGGCTAATTTTTGAGAGTTAATCCTTATTCTTTGCACTCAGCAAACATTTGTTGAGATATTGAGCTGTGCTCGATGGGAAATACAAATCCTCAGGAGCTTCAGGAACTGGTATTAATTCTATATACTTTCTGTATCACCAAGTTAATCTCTATGACTGAAAGATTTATTGTCATGCAGGCTCTAACAAGAGCTGTACTATTAGATTGAGCAGACATCAGAGTCATTGGGGCCATCATTACAATATCGATAATGATGTTGTTGAGTGCCATCGAGTCAGTTCCGACCCATAGTGACCCTGTACAGGGTTTCCAAGGAGCGGCTGGTGAGCTTGAGCAGCCTACCTAGTGGTTCAAACCAACTTTGCAATCCAGCACATGAACCCACATAGCCACACCAGGAGCCCCATATTGATAATAGTGGTGATAAAAATTAAACAACCTGGTGTCTCATAATGTCTCCAAATAGGAACTGTTACAGAACATTTTCCAAACTATTTCCTCATTTGGAGAAGCAGGTAATGCAGATAAAATCCTTTTTTCCATAAGGATTTAAAGGTAGGACACTAACTTGGTCACTTCAAACACTGCCGTCAAGTCTATTCTGACTCACTGTGTTGTAGAATTGAGTAGAACATCACTATCACTTCCCTAGGCTGTAATCTCTATGGAAGACAACTGCCGCTTCTCCCACAGAGGGACTGGTGGGTTTGAACCTCTTCCTTTTCCTGAGTGATTTAACCACTGCACTGCCATGATTCCTTACTTATTCACTTAGCTCATGGTAAAACCAAGAAAGAAAACTTTCTTCCTGAATGGCACCCCATAGCTCATAAGAGAGTGTATTTCATTCATTCTTCATAGTCGTTTCCCTTTTACAGATAAGGAAACTGAGGTGCTCAAGGTCATTCATTAATCCAGACAAGAGGTATTAGACAGATACTGTGGACCAGGTACTTTGCTAAATGTGTTCTTATGTGTTGCTTCATCTAATCTTGTGCCAGCCTGTGAGGTAGATACTAGATTTGATGTAAGAGAAAACCATTTTCTGGCAGGGGAAACAGTCCTTAAACTCCTTTCTAATGTTCTTTCCATTTCATGTAAAAGGTTCTTGTCCCTGTTCCCATCCTTAATCCATTTAAAGTCCAGCACGCGTTCCTTGGTAAATATCTCTCCTCACACCACAGAGATTCTGCCTAAAGGGTTTACCCTTTTGTGAGCTATCTCAGAGAAGTCAGCTGTGAGTGGAGGAAGTGCAAGGAGGGATATGCAGGGGAGTTGTTGGTTTCTGAGAAGTAACTGGTGGGTTTGGAGCACTGACATGTTGGATAGCAGTCCATTGTTTATTTTACAGTGCCAGGAGTCCATGCAGGAGAGGTGGTGGTGGTGGTTATGTGCCATGGAGTCGGTTCTAACTCATGATGATCCTGTCCAGGGTTTCTGAGGCTGTAAATCTTTACAGAAACAGAAAGCCTCATCTTTCTCCTATGGAACCACTGGTAGTTTCAAACTGTTGGCCAAGAGATTAGCAGCCTGATTCATATATTCAGGAAAGAGGGAAGTTTCAAGTCATCCTCTTCTCCTTCCTGATTAGGGACTACACTACCTCTCTTAACTCCTAACAATCAGATCCAATTGTATATATATTGGATCCTTTTAACAAAAATGAATGTGCAGGGCATACATGTTGTAGATGCTAGAGATACAACAGTGAACACAATCTGGGTCCCCTGCCCTCATGGAGGTATAGTCCATAAAACAGAATCAAGCTGTATGATGCGATAGAGATAGGGGATACTGACAGCTAGATTGCTGGGCAGGGAAACCCCTCTGAGGAGTGACACTTGGTCCAAGCCCTGAATGATAAGAAGAGGCCTGTATGTAAAGAAAGAATTGGAATCAGGTCTTGGGCATTTCCTGACCAGGAGCTGGCCTGTCTACTCCTCTCCCTCACTCTACAATAGCACAAGCAGAGACTCAAGCTGCTGTAGCCCAGGCCTATCCAGAATGCCCAGAGCACCAGCCAGACCTGGACCTTGCCATCCTTTCTTCATGCCAAAGCCTGGGTCAGGCCAACCTTTCTGTTAGCATCCAAGAGCTTAACTTGTTGTTTAGTGCTGTCGAGTTTGTTCCGACTCATAGCAGCCCTTCACAGGATTTCTGAGGAGCAGCTGGTGGGTTTGAGCCTCCATCCTTGTGGTTAGCAGTCCAATGCTTATTCACCAACTGCTTCTCGGAAACCCTATGCAGGGTCACTGTGAGTGGAAGCCAACTCCTTGGCATTTAACAATAACACTTAATCTACAGTGACACAGCTTAACTTACCCTCCCAAAATACTTGGTGTGTCTAGAATGGCACTTCTGTATTGTTTTGTCCTTACTTGTAATATGTGTTTGTCCCCCTGCCACATAGCAAAGACTTGAGTGTCTTTGACCATCATGGTCCCCAGGTGCCTTGTACATAGATGTGGAAGATTTATTCAGTAAAATCTGTTGTATCCAGCACCTGTGTTGTTGTTCAGGGCTTCAAATCAGTTCTGACTCAGAACAATTCTGTGTGAAGTTTCTGAGGAGTGGCTAGAGGGTTTGAACTGCTAACCTTGCAGTTAGCCATCCAGTGTGTATCCTACAATGCCACACCGGGACTCCATAGGCACTTCCTAATTTTTGTGTTGATGCACACTGACAGAATTCTGAATTTCTGAGATTAAGTTCGCAGTTAGGACTTGGATTATCAGTCAGTTTACAGTATTTCCCTTTAGCAAATATTCATTAGTGTGTACTATGTTGATCAGCTTGCCTCTCATATACTTTAAAATACATATTTAAAAGATAATAATTACCACTTTTGAAATCTGTCGAGGTACTCATGATTTAATTTTGAGGTTTATCTGATATTTTAAGTGCTTAAAGAGCTGAGCCTGTGTCTACTCAATGTGGCAGAAACTCTGAAAGAAGGTCTCGCATGATAGCAAAATCAACTGTATCTGTCACTGTGATATGGTTGTGGTTTGGTGTTTTTTTTTAACTTTTGGGGAAAGCAAATAGCAAGAAGATCAAATTCTTCCAATAATGGATTTTTCCACTCAATTATTTAGCAGTCAAAGCCGCTGGACCATGCAGAACTGGCTTCAGGACTCCCCAGCTGCCAGATGAAGCTATCAGGATTGTGGGTCTCCAGGGAGCCTGGGAATTGTCTCACAGTGGTCACAAAGGACCGTCAGAATTTAATGTACTTTACTGAGGAGGAAACATCATTTTCCTACTGCAACTTAACTGGCAGTTCCTTTATCCTTCAAGGTCTTCAAATGATTCCCAACAAACACAATCCTGTTATTTTCAACTGCCTATACAAAGGAGCTCAGGTAGCGTAGTGGTTACGAATCGGGCTGCGAACCGGAAGGTCAGCAGTTCGAAACTACCAGCCGCTCCGCGGGAGAAAGATGAGGCATTCTGCTCCCGTAAAGATTTACAGCCTCGGAAACCCTATTCAGGGTCGCTATGGGTCGAAACCGACTCGACGGCACTTAACAACAACAACAATACAAGGTCAGTTTGAACCGCAAGGTCGGTGGTTCAAGCTCATCAACTGCTCCTCAGAAACCCTATACAGGGTCTCTACGAGTTGAAACCAACTCGACGGCCATTAACAACAACATACAAGTATTTAGGAATCCTAGTGTGGTGCTGTAGGATAAGTACCGGACTGCTAATCACAAGGTCAGCAGTTCAAACCCACCAGACACTCCTCGAAAACTCTATATATAGGGTCGCTATAGGTCAGAACTGACTTGACAGCACTTAACGACAACAACAACATACAAGTTAATTGATGACTAAATTCTTTAATAACTTAAGTTTTGTCAGTGTAATATAGCAAACATATTTTTTAAATCCAGCAGAAAAAATTCTAAAATATCAAGTCCAAATCTTTCTTGTACCTTTGACTGACAGGTTCCAATCAAGAATAATGGCTTTCACTGTCTCCCAGAAGGACAGTCTTTCACCTTTCCTCTTCTGTCTAATAATCTGACTTCTCTAAGAATTTCCCTCTTCTTTGCAATGGGCTAGAAAGAAATAGGGTGGTTCGGGCCCAAAAATGAGTAAGGAAAATTGTCAATTCCTCTGATTTTCCATGATAGTGATAGGCATTGATATTAATTTTCTTAATGATTATCTTAGGTCATTTTGGCTAAGTCTTTCAAAACCATAGTTACTCATATTATAACTGCTGCAATAGCACAAACTGGTAACTTGAGAATGTTGGTCATGGACTAATGACTGGAAAATATTTTATCAATATGGACTTTCAAATTACATACACTCACATATACACACACATTCCAAGGTGTACCCTGATTTGATAAAGCCAACTGTGAAATTACAAATTCACAAACATCAGTGAGTAGTGTCTGTTGTAAAAGCATCCTTTTCTTCAAGAACGTCATCACATTTTTTGTTGATTCAATTTACTTTTCAACTGTTACACAATAACATTTACCAACACTAATGCAACTGCAGGAAAAAAAGGGGGTGGAAAAGGCAAGCACACTCACATAGTAAGGCAGACAACTCAAGTCCTTTCTAAAGTTGGCTGAAGTCCAAATGACAGTTACTAAAGAAGAAACTTTTTTTTTTTAATGAAAAGGTACTGCATATTTTGACAGACTCTTATTTTAAAAGTGTAACAATATTAGAAGGCACCGACCAAAAAGACTTGATTAGGTAATGGAACTTGGGAGCTAATGGAGACAAGGAATTTGAAATATCATCCACACCCCTCAGCATTGTTGGCCTTCTTCTATTGGTTGGATCACTTTAGGGCACTTAGCTCTTTGCCAAACAGTAATGGGTGAGATTTGGAAGTAGAACAACACCCAGGGAAATATCGGAAGGCACGATAGCTTTTGTCATTTTTTTTTTATTGTTGTTGTAAATTCATCATTTAGTTCTATCTACAGACACAAACAAGCTTTTGGTTTGAATAATCTGACAGGTGTTTGAGGCTGATTTGTTTTAACTGTATTTGAAAGGCTCCAAATTTTGTGAGTCTGGCAAATCACTCATGTTGTTAGAACTTCAGGTTTCTGTAATAATATAAAATGTGGAGATAATGATAAAGTTATCCTTGCCTGCCTCCCAGGGTTGTGAAGAAGGTGAAGTGAGATCCTGCATGATCAGGGGTATTGAAAACTCCAGAGCTCTGTGCAAATGTACGGTGGTTTCAGAAGACCTGTCTGTGAAAGCACATCAGGCAATTGTGAGACTTTAACTACTTGCAGAGTGCTATGTTGAGATCAGAGTCACCCGTATGTCAGCAGAGGTTTGGCAGACCCCCTTGTGTGAAGCTCCCTCTATAAGTTATTACCATATCTAAGTCCAGAGAGAATGAAAATATGCAGGGCTCCTTGCAGAACGTCTGCACCCAGGACTGCTAAGCCTGAAACCAAGGGCACCACCACGCCTGGCCGTTGGTGAAGAGCACATCCTCTTTCTTTGAGATGAAAACGAGGAGCAAAAGGCAGTAACACTGTTTCTAGGTATCGTCTCAATCACATAGGCCGCGTTACAATGATTGTAGCAGAAATCTAGCATGTTATGCAAATGCATTTCAAAACTAGGCATTTTGATTAAGTCAGTGATATACAGAGTTTGGAATTCCTGGGTGGTAAAAATGGATAATGCACTCAGCTGTGAACAAAAAGGTTAGAGATTTGAGTCCACGCAGAGGTGCTTCAGAAGAAAGATCTGGCAATCTGTTTCTGAAAAGTCAGCCATTGGAAACTTGATGGAGCACAGTTCTCTTCTGACACAGATAAGGTCACATGAGTTGTAACCAGCTCAATGGCTGCTGGTCACTCATAGAGTTTAAAGACTCCGCTTGATCCATCCAACCATAGAAACGAGTTAGATGACCTCTCTGTGCCTCATTTGTAAGATGAAATTGTAGTAATGCACATCTCATTGGCATCTTAAAAGAGTTTTTAAAGGAGTAATTGAGATAATAAAGCAGAATTGCTTGCAGTATTGTAAATGCTCAATAAAGGTTCGCTTCAATTAGTTTTATTTTTTCTTGCCTTAATTGGGATTTAAACTCCTATGCTTCTCTTTGTATATCTATAGTTTAAGTGTAAGCAACTACACCTCTCTTTGAAGCATACAAATTGTTTTTAGTACCGGAGCTAGGTCTTGAGAGACATTAAGTAGATATATATATTTTTAAAATATTGAAGCAAATAATGTTCAAACTGAACACTGTCTCTGGTTTCAGCAGTTGGACACAATGAAGGATCTTAGCTTAAATAAGCAAGAAGAAGCAAAGCATCACAAGTAATGAAAATGGCACAGAGAGTATAAAAACCCAGGGGAACAGTAAAGTACATTTAAAATGACAATATTGGTATTACACAGTGCCCATAAAACAGTTAAACATGCAATTCCTGCCAAGCTTGTTTGCCATCGCTTCCTAAATTTGGCTGGTAAGCAAGGAAGACATCTGGAAAAATAGTTAAAACAAAACAGTGTCTAATTAGTTTAAAAATATTTTTGTAAAAAAAGTACAGCAATTGAATAATACAATTCTGAGGGAATTAAAGGAAGCACGTATTCTTGGAAGACACAGTATTGCATTCGCAGTCACTGCTAGTGGAGACACTAGGGAATATGAAGGGAAGCAGAATTATTTCTTCCTTCATTTTTATTATGAAAGTATTCTAACTACAAAAAGTACTAAAAACAATAGGACATCTTTCTCCCCACCACTGAGATTTAAATGATGTGCCCCTAGGTGGTGTGAGCAGTTACTGTGCTCAGCTGTGAATCAAAAGGTTGATAGTTTGAGTCCACCAGAAGCTGCCTCTGAAGAAAGACCAGGCAATCTGGTTCCAAAACTCAGCCATTAAGAACACTGTGGAGCACAGTTCTACTCTGATACACGTGAGGTCACCAAAAGTAAACGATTTAGAATCAACCCAAAGACACACACCCCCGAGATGCAAATAGATAACAACATTTTCCCTTAGCTCCTTCATAGAGTCATTGATAAACCAAAATTATGTTCAGTTGTTGTGTTAATTGGTCTCCATCCTAGTATTCATTCAAGTTGGCTATATTACTGTGTTTTGTGATTAGAGATCCAACATAATAAATGAAAACTTGGAAGTAAATGTTGAATTCTGAATTGTAAATAGAAAATCCTTTTTGTGTTGTGAATTTTCTAAGAAACTCACTAAATGCCTGGGGCTCTTTGATTGAAATTGTCAGCTTTTCTAATTTATTAAAGCAGGGCCAACACACTGTTAGCTGGTGTGATTCAAAGCCCTATAGAGAGTCTACCTAATAACATCTTCCCCATCCACTTGCCAACTTCCTCTTGGCCAACTGAAATTCTAACTACAACTCACTCACTGAATGTTTTAAAATTAAGAAAGGTGTGTGACAAGGTTATATTCTTTCACCATACTTATTCAACCTGTATGCTGAGCAAATAATATGAGTAGCTGGGTTCTATGAAGATAAACGTGGCATCAGGATTGGAGGAAGACTCATTAACAACCTGCCATATGCAGATGATACAACCTTGCTTGCTGAAAGTGAAGAGGACTTGAAACATTTACTGATGAAAATCACAGAGCACAGCCTTCAGTATGGATTACATCTCAATGTCAAGAAAACAAAAATCCTTACCACTGGACCAATAAACAGCATTCTTATAAATGGAGAAAAGATTGAAGTTGTCAAGGACTTCATTCTTCTTCATGAGTGTTGGATCAAGTATCAACACTCATGGAAGCAGCAGTCAAGAGATAGATGACATATTGCATTAGGCAAATCTGCTGTACAGGAACTTTTTAAAGTGTTGAAAAGATGTCAGCTTGAGGACTAAGGTGCGCCTGACCCAAGCCATGGTATTTTCAATAACCTCATATGGATGCGAAAGCTGGACAATGAATAAGGAAGACCGTAGAAGAATTGATGCCTTTGAATTATGGTGTTGGAGAAGAATACTGAAAGTGCCATGGACTGCCAAAAGAACCAATAGATCTGTTTTGGAAGAAGTGCAGCCAGTGTGCTCCTTAGAGGCCACGATGGCCAAACTTCATCTCTCATACTTTGGGCATATTGTCAGGAGAGAACAGTCACTGGATATCATGTTTGGTAAGATGGAGGGTCAGAGAAAAAGAGGAAGACCTCCAATGAGATGGATTGGCCAGGTGGCATCATTGATGAACTCAAGTGTGGCAACAGTCGTGAGGTTGGTCCAGGATCGCACATTGTTTTGTTCTGCTGTGCATAAGGTCGCTATGAGTCCGTGCTGACTCAATGGCACCTAACAACAACAATAACACTCTGTCAAGCACCCCACCCCATGCACACTATACACACACACACACACACAAGTCTCACATACATTCAGTTTAAGTACCCATCTTCTGGGTTTGGGGAACAATCGTCTAGATATCTTTCATTTGCACAGTAGAATCAACCAGTTGAGTTCGATGAAGAAATGAGATGTTGGACAGTTCATTTAAAAATGCAGATAGACAGGAAAGGTGAGAAAGCAAGGCAACTCTGAGGTGCTGGATTACAAGGACCTTGGGATGAACCATCCTAAAATGATGATAGATGCCTGTAGGAAGTTGTGGTGGTGATGATGGTGTTAATGATAGCAGATAAAATTGATTGATTGTACTGAGTCAGGCGATGTCATGATATTGTTATACTTGTTAGTTGCCATAACGGAGAGGAATGTTCTCTGGTCCTTTATGATCTTCATGACACTTGGTACATTTGTGGCTGCTATTGTGTCAGTTGAACTCATGGAGGGCTCCCCTCGTTTTCATTGGCCTTACCATCATGATATCTTTTATTATACATACCGTAAAGATTTACACCCTCAGAAACCCTGTACAGGGTCGCTATGGGTCAGAACCGACTCGATGGCACTTAACAACAACAATGTCATAACATTGTTGTTGCTGTTGTAAATTGTTGTCAAGTTGATTCCAACTCATGGAGTTACAGAGTAGTAAAGGTGAGAGCCTAAGAAACCCTAAGGGGCATTTGTACTTTGTCATTTGGATCTCTATGAGTTGGGAAAGGAGCCCTGCTGGTGCAGTGATTAAGCACTCAACTACTAAATAAAAGGCTGGCAATTTGAACCCACCAGCTGCTCAGCAGGAGAAAAATGTGGTGGTCTGCATCCATAAAGATTTACAGCCTTGGAAACACTGTGGGACAAAGCTCTATTCTGTGAGGCTCCTGTGCGTCAGAATTGACTCAATGGCTACAGGTTAGGAGGCAAAAGCAATTTGATGTCACACAACAACAACAAGGATAATGGGCTAAGAGAGACTTCAAGTATCTGAATCAAACCCAAATTTAAATCACATGGATAAAAAAGAAATTCCAGAGGTGCTGTTCTTTGAGTAAGGCCCCCTGATGTAAATAAATGGTTTGCACTCCACTAAATATTGATAGCTTGAACCTGCCAGCAGGGCTATAAAAGAAAGTCTTGCAATCTGCTTCCATAAAGATTATAGCCAAGAAAACACTTTGGAGTGGTTTATTCTGTTCACCATCAGTTAGAATCAATTTGAAGGCTACGGGTTTGGGTTTTATTTTGGTGTTTTGAGTAATAGCAAATGCAATCCTGAGCTGCCTTGTCCACTTTGGGTTAGAAAGTACTGTAGACTCTTTGGAAACACATCATCCATATAAAATGCCCGCTATCAATATTGTCTACTACCCGTCTGTCAGTTTGTCATACTGTGGTGGCTTTCATGTTGCTGTGATGCTGGACGCTATGCCATATGTATCTTAAATACCAGCAGGGTCACCCATGGTAGACAAGTTTCAGCTGAGCTTCCAGACTAAGCTAGACTAGGAAGAAGGAGTTACAGACTATTTCTTGTTGTTTAGCCACTGAAAACCTTATGAATAGAGTGAAACACTGTCAGATCACACCAGAATATTGAATATTGAAACATGATGAACAGAATATTGTCAGATATAGTGCCAGAAGATGAGCCTGTCAGGTTTGAAGACACTTCAAAATAGACTGTGTAAGAGCTGCTTCCTCAAAGTAGAGTTGACTGTGATGACTCAAACGGAGTAAAACTTTCAGAACCTTCTTTTGAT
>NW_006408528.1:36442143-36473951 GCF_000296735.1 Chrysochloris asiatica
ATGGAGTTACAGAGTAGTAAAGGTGAGAGCCTAAGAAACCCTAAGGGGCATTTGTACTTTGTCATTTGGATCTCTATGAGTTGGGAAAGGAGCCCTGCTGGTGCAGTGATTAAGCACTCAACTACTAAATAAAAGGCTGGCAATTTGAACCCACCAGCTGCTCAGCAGGAGAAAAATGTGGTGGTCTGCATCCATAAAGATTTACAGCCTTGGAAACACTGTGGGACAAAGCTCTATTCTGTGAGGCTCCTGTGCGTCAGAATTGACTCAATGGCTACAGGTTAGGAGGCAAAAGCAATTTGATGTCACACAACAACAACAAGGATAATGGGCTAAGAGAGACTTCAAGTATCTGAATCAAACCCAAATTTAAATCACATGGATAAAAAAGAAATTCCAGAGGTGCTGTTCTTTGAGTAAGGCCCCCTGATGTAAATAAATGGTTTGCACTCCACTAAATATTGATAGCTTGAACCTGCCAGCAGGGCTATAAAAGAAAGTCTTGCAATCTGCTTCCATAAAGATTATAGCCAAGAAAACACTTTGGAGTGGTTTATTCTGTTCACCATCAGTTAGAATCAATTTGAAGGCTACGGGTTTGGGTTTTATTTTGGTGTTTTGAGTAATAGCAAATGCAATCCTGAGCTGCCTTGTCCACTTTGGGTTAGAAAGTACTGTAGACTCTTTGGAAACACATCATCCATATAAAATGCCCGCTATCAATATTGTCTACTACCCGTCTGTCAGTTTGTCATACTGTGGTGGCTTTCATGTTGCTGTGATGCTGGACGCTATGCCATATGTATCTTAAATACCAGCAGGGTCACCCATGGTAGACAAGTTTCAGCTGAGCTTCCAGACTAAGCTAGACTAGGAAGAAGGAGTTACAGACTATTTCTTGTTGTTTAGCCACTGAAAACCTTATGAATAGAGTGAAACACTGTCAGATCACACCAGAATATTGAATATTGAAACATGATGAACAGAATATTGTCAGATATAGTGCCAGAAGATGAGCCTGTCAGGTTTGAAGACACTTCAAAATAGACTGTGTAAGAGCTGCTTCCTCAAAGTAGAGTTGACTGTGATGACTCAAACGGAGTAAAACTTTCAGAACCTTCTTTTGATAATGGAGAACTTAAAATGAAGAGAAAGAGGTGTAAACATCTATTAATAATTGGAACATGGAATGTACAAAATATGAATCTATCAAAATTGGAAGTTGTCAGAAATTAAATGGAATGCATAAAGATCAATATCCTAGGCATTAGTGAGCTGAAATGGACTGGTGTTGACCATTTTGAATTTGACAGTCACGGCTTACTATGACCATGGACTACTAGAAAAACAAACAAATCTATGTTGGTAAAAGTACGGCCAGAATGTTTCTTAGAAGCCAAAATTATAAGATGTTGTCTCTTATACTTTAGACACATTATCAAGCAGGATCTGTCCCTGGAGAAGGACATCATGCTTGGTAAAGGGTCAGCAAAAAAAGAGAAAGACCCTTAACAAGATGGACTGGCACAGTGGCAGCAGCAATGGGCTGAAGCGTAACAACAATTATGAGGTTAACACAGCACAAGGCATTATTTTGCTCTGTTGTGCATATGATCACTCTGAGTCGGAACTGATTCAATGGCACCTAACAACATCAATTTGTGACTTGGTGCATATTGCTCAACCCCCCTGCAACTCAGATTCTGTACTTCTAAGTTGAAGCTGATCATCTCCTCTATGTTGTTGTGAGGATTGAATGAAATAAAACAAGCCAAGTATTTTGCCTGATGACTCATTAAATGGTGAAGATGGTGGATGGATGGATGGATGGATGGATGGATGGATGGATGGATGGATGGATGGATATACAAAGCAAAGAAAAAAACACTGAATGCCGCTAAATTTAAAACAAGTGTAGACATAGAAACACTCAGAGCTTGAAATAAAGAAAAGCCCCATGAATTTTTAGATAGTGTCCTGGTATGGCACTTTAGGATAAGCATTGGCTTGCTAACTGCAAGGTTGGTGGTTCAAACCCACCAAGCATGCCTTGGAAACCCTATAGAGGGTTGCTACGAGTCGGAGCCAACTCAATAGTACTTAACAACAGTATCAGTTCTCTATAATACCTACTACAGTTTTAGACATTTGAATGCCCACATGATTTGTTTGAGCTTCCAATATTTAACTGTGAATAAAAACACTTAAAATTAACTCTTGATGAAAGCCCAACCGATACCTGTGCTGAGATCTAAGCCTCCCCACCTCACTACTGATCATTTGGGGAATTGTGAGGTGGAGTGCTATGAAGGACTACGACACCACTTTGCTTAGAGGAATTGACACTTAATTTTTCTAACTGCCTTACCCAGTGATTATCTTCCTCCTTCTGCATAGACTATCTGTGAGAATCCAAATGATGTGAATTAACCTGTGGCATTAATCATAGCTTCCTTGTTTCAGAATTTTTCATATCAGTGTTTTCCCACGCTATGCTCAGCTCTCGTGTTTATGATTGAGAGGTGGAATTGCAATCATTCATTTGGAAACAAATATGCAAAAATTATATTTAACAATCACAGCACTTGTAATGAAAGTCCCTCTTAAATGCAATTAGGGACGGGATATATTATCAATAACTTTTTTTATTGCATCTGTTTTGAGTATCTTCAAAAGGATGCTTGTACTCTTTCTTAGGAAGTGAAAACTCATCTAAGCCTCTGATCAGCAAAGACATCCTCTGTCAGAATACTGCACTGTCCTTTGGTGGCATTTTCAAATTCAGCATCCTGGCCATTTAAAACAAGTCCAAACTAAATGACAGTAGAGCCCCAGAATTTTTTAAAGCGCAGTGCTAAGATGAAAACAGCAGAGTTCAGTTTAATATAGTTTTTTGTTGTGTTTTTTAAGAACGTGAACTATTTCAGAACTTTAATAACACTATTAGTTCTTACCTGTGTCATTGCAAATGGTCTTCAATGACTTTAAATTGTTGCTGTGCAAAGAGAGACACAGGGATTAGAAAATAATAATCCTTTTGCAATTGCCACTTCAGAACTACTGTTGTTGTTATTAAGTGCTGTTGAGTCAGTTCCAACTCATAGCAACCCTGTATAGTGAGTGTTTCTGAGGAGCAGCTGGTGGGTTTGAACCACTCACCTTGCAGTTAGCTGTTAGTGCTTATCCTACAGCACCACACCAGGACTCCGAATCTCCTCAGAAGCACTACTGTTGTTGTTAAGTGTCATTGAGTCAGGTTCCGGCCCACAGGGTTTCGGAGGAGCAGCTAGCGAATTTGAATCACTGGCCTTGTGGTTAGCAGTCCAATGTTTATCCTATAGCACCACACTAGGACTCCTTGTTTATATTGTTGTTCTGAGGTGCCATCAAGTTGGCACCGACTCATAGTGACCCTATGCACAGCAGAACAAAACAATGTCCAATCCTGGGCCAACCTCACTACTGTCACCACACTTGAGTCCATAGATGCTGCCACCTGGCCAGTCCATCTCGTTGGGGTTCTTCCTGTTTATATTAGCCATATATTTTTCCCATTTCTTTATGAAACATTTATTGGACTATGTCTTAGACATAAATAATCCAAAGATACTTATTGGTTTTTTGAAAAATGTATTTTTGGGTTTTTGTTTTTGTTTTCCCAAGGAGAGAAGCCTTATATGAGAATTCTGAAAGGTAATGGAAAAATCCACTTGGCTCAGATTATTTCATCGAAATGAGGAAACTCGATCCCTAAAAGTCACATCACTTGGTCAGGGTTCCATGAACAGTCAATGGTACAGCTATTGCTCTTGTTACTTGCCCTGGAGTTCATTTCTGACTCATGATGACTCATGGTCCATAAGGTTTTCAATGGTACACAATTTTGGAAACAGACTCCCAGGTCTTACTTTTGAGGTGCCACTGGGTGGGTTTGAACTGCAAAACTTTTGGTTAGTAGTCTGGCACTTAACCCAACCAGGGACCTATTAGAGCTGGAACTAGGAGCTACATAACCTGCCAGCTGAGTTTGGGGATGACATGTTAAATTCAAAGTGATGTGTAATAGTCACCTTCTGCACTAAGAGATATCACCAGGATGCAAGAGAGCGGAGGAAGCCCTATACGGCTTTGTAATTTAACCCCCACCTAGTAGGGTTTTACTCAGTAATCAAATAAAACCGTTACTCACAGTTGTATCTCAGGATTAACACCATCTTGTAGAGTCCATGAGATATACAGCATGGCATGTGCACTGTGAGTATGGGGACTTGGAGTCATTCTCTTTGGTTTGTTACTCATCGTGTTTACTTTTGATACTATTTTTAGACCTCAGTGTGAAAAACTCCTGTCATCAGTCCCATTGCTTTTTTTATTTCCTTCTCTGCACTTTTGTCAATTTTTGCACGCTCCCATTCCTGATTTCTGGTAAGTATCTAATATAATGCCAACAGTACTAAAAATATTATATGTCAATTCACAATTATGATCTCAGTTTCCTGTTTAAGAATTTTCTTTTCCAGCATTCATCATATTTCTTTCATACAATTCAGTTAAAGTTATTATTACTCAGAATGATTGGTTTATGAGATAATCTGCTTAGTAAAGTTGTGCCATGTTTATTCTGGTTAGTAGCATAGCACCTGTTTATTAAAACCATATATTGACATATCAATTTTCAAATACTTCAAATAAATTACATATGGCTAAGGAGTTCCTGGTGTGGCGCTGTGGGTTAATGCACCAGACTGCAAAGTTGTTTGAACTGCAAGGTTGGCGGTTCAAGCTCACCAGCTGCTCCTCGGAAACCCTATACAGGGTCACTATGGGTCAGAACTAACTCGACGGCACTTCACAACAACAAGTACTGACTGCTCACTCATCCACTCCTTTAGCCCACAGTCCTTATTCAGCTGGTTCAGGCAGTGTGCTAGATGCCGGGAGAATAGGAAGGTCTCTCACGTAATTTTGGTCCTCAAGGAAGTTATGGTCTACTTGGAGAGGTAGATGAGTATCATAGAATAAGACTGTGTCAGTGGTAAGTGTAAGAACATAGGACTGAGGGATCTCTCAGACAAGTCTATGACCCCCACCTTCAGAAACAGAGAAGCAGGTCAATTTGTCTTTGGCAACTCAAAGGGCACTTCAGAGCGACACACCATATTTTTATGCAAACAATATGCAAGATATACATTTGGTTTTTTTGTTTGTCTTGGCAGCTGCATCATCCTTTGCATGTTGTAGGGGGGAAAAAAAGCATGCCGCATTCACGAAAATGCCTCATGGATGGAAGGGCAGAGTTGGCCAAAACTGTACCAGACATGTTAGTTATGTGAAAACATCATAGATTTAACATGAGAAACAATGATCACTTTATTATAGGTTTATAGATGAGCTTGTTAACAGTTTTAGATGGTATAATGTTGAACAAGCCCACTATGTAGAATGTTTTATTATATATATTTTTGTCCCACCTCACCTTTTGCATCATTGCCAAATTGTATAATGTTTGCTTCCATTTGACCATCTACCATTGTATGACTGTCCTGCTTCTTCCTTCAAATCTGAGAGGTTTTGAATACTTTCGCAAAGCAACACTCATTCCGTTTTTACAGGTATTCTCTGTCAGTTTAAACTATAATTTTAGCTTTGTCTAGTGTCCAACTTGGTCCTTTGTTGTACACAGAACCTCTAACCAAATAGAAATACTTTTTAAAAGTCTTTAGTGTAGACCCCCCTCACTCCCACCCCCATGATCTTCTAGTTCACGCATAATGGCTCAGAGTCTCTAACTTTGAAGATATTGAAATATAGTCAGGAATCCTCTGACTAGGAAGGTACAGTTTGGTGGTTAATGATGAATAAAAGCTAAATGAAGTACCTTTGGAGCAGTTCTACTGATGGTCAGTGTGCTAATGCAGATAGAGATGTTCTCTATAGAGATGTAATAAGGCCTGAGTGAGCTGGTCTTTGGTGCCATGTGAGGCCTGGCGTGCTGGTTCATTTTATGTGTCAGCTTGGTCAGGGTATGGTATCCAGTTGCTTCTTCAAATACTAGTCTACATGTTGATATGAAGATATTTTCATGAGATTAACATTCCAATCAAATTAAATTACCTCCCATCATGTGGACTTATCCAGTCAGTAGAAGACTTTAAAAGTAAAAACTGAGGTTTCCTGAGGGTGAAGGCCTCTGTGTGTGTGTGTCTGTCTGTCTGTGTGTGTGTACCGCTTCTGTTTCTTTAGGAGGCCCTGACTAATATACCTGGGAACCAAAGCAACTTGGCCATAGGGCTTGCTAAGCGAACTATCTCTCCACATGTAACTGTTTTTCTTGACTTATCCATAAAAAGGAGGTAGATTCGTTTGTGAGTGGAGATGCCTTTTACTAACACCTCACAGAAAGTACTTTAATACTGTATTAATAATTTCAGAACTTTCTGTGAGATGTTTGTAACATGTAAAATATGTTCTGTGAAATCGGGCATTATGTGATTCTTTGCTTAACATCCACAATATATTCTGTAAAGTAAGACATTATGTGATTTGGACACTGTGTGAACACTGTATTATATACAGGCAGTACTAGATTCCACATAAGTTCCATTTCCAAGTATGTCTTTATGTCAAACTTGTATGTAAGTCAGCACAATTAGGTAAGATTTATAACTAATGTCAGCCAAATGTTTATATTAGTATTTTATATACAGTGTACCTTCCTATGTATGAAAAACATTAAAGAAACACTTCCAAATACACTAAAACATCTTTAACATTATGAAACCATATTAGTAATAATAATAATAATAATAATGTTTTGAGGTGTATTGCAAAGTAACCTCTTTGTTATTATAAACCATGTGTATGTACCTTGAATTTTTAATATAAAAAACTGATTCATAACTCGGGACTGCCTGTAAATTCCATCTTTGGGAGCTGGAAACAATACATATAAACTTACAGATAACTTACAAATTGCATGCTGCAACATTGTGTTAGCACATACTATTAATAATGAGATGAACCAAATCACAAAATAAATGGATGGCTGTACATGCATTTCACCGTAACGAATATATCGTTAAGTCAGGGACTACCTGTTGTTGTGGTTAAAAGTCTTAAAGTCAGTTCTTACTCATAGCGACCCTGTATAAGGTTTCTGAGGCTTTAAATCTTCGAGAGAGTAGAAAGCCTCATCTTTCTCCCACAGAGCAGCTGACTGACTCAAACCGCAGACCTTGTGGTTTACAGTTCAGTGCTTATCGTATGTTGTTGTTGTTGTTGTTAAGTACCATCGAGTTGGTTCCGACTCACAGTGACCCTGTATAGTGTTTTCTAGGATCAGCTGGTGGATTTGAACTTTTTTTTTTTTTTCCCACTCAGGCATATATAATAAATTACATCTCCAAAGGGCACATTCTGCAAGTCTGCTCCTGGCCACCAGTTCTTAGTCCTTCTCTTCTTAGTTGATGAATCTAGAGTCCTCCATGCCCCCATCTCTACCTCCATCTCTGGTGCTGCTGCTTCTCTGGATAAGGTCCCACCTTCTATTTGTGTGTTCCTCTCTTGATGGTCCTAGTTTCTGGACTGTAAGATTAATCACTCCCCTTTTTTTTGTTACAAAACTTCTACCTCTACAATTGTGACAGTCGCGATTAGTCATGATAACAGTTATTCACTACTGAATCTTACTAATCTTATCCCCATCTCCTTTCACCAGATCCATCTAGACAAGATGATAACTATTCAGTGGGGACTCTTTCTTTCCCCCCACACTCTTAACTAAGCTCCCTCTTGAAACCTTGTAAGCCAGTCACTTCATGCCTTTATTGTCCCCTCATTTTAGATAGCCAATGTCTAAGTTGCCCATCCCTATGTACCCTGTGCACAGAGCGGATAGCATTGATACTTGATTTGAAGACTCTTTCCCTCTCTGTTGGTATTTAGAGTAACTACTGCTCTGAGTATAGGTCAGGTTCATAATGAAGATGTATCTTCTGTCACTGTAGCTGTTCCAGTCTGCTTGTCCTTTCTAGTGGGAATGTCTCATCTCACAAGGTTGTGGATGGGACTCAGGATTCTACCTAAGGTCCTATACTCTGTGAAGGCTTTGTACAAGGCCTATTTCACTGGACAAGTTGTAGAACCCCTTTGCGATATTCCAATCAGTTATAGGCTGAAGACGGGCTTACAAGTTTTCTCTAATCATGCTTCCCAACATTCCTTTCTATACCACTCAAATGTCTATTTTACAATAGTAGGCAAGGGAAACTAATATTCATAAGGCAGTCAAGGATTTTAGTATTATTTACCCTCTTCAAGCTATACCTAGATCCCTGTATCCCAGAGCCCTGTTGTTCCAAGGTTGAGTATGCATCACTATTTATCTCTGTCCCACTAGGCCTTTGCAAACCTGTCTCAGTGTTCCCTTATCTATCTTGTTCTTCTACCTCCTCCCCCCTTCTTGTATTGCCCTCTCAAACACCCAAAATAAACACCCTACCCCCACCCCAACCCCATAGTGGTTACCTTATATTCCATTAGTTCTTCCCTCCATTTAAGATAGTCTATTTTATCAGTAATCTACCTGACCTTCCCACCACCTGGATATCTGTTTTTCTGTGTTTACCTTTTATCACATTGCAATTGTTTTGATCATAGACTGAACTCCCAGATCCTCTGTTCTTATAATTTTATTCTGTGCTTGACTCTTTCATTTGTCGTGGATTTGAACTTTTGACCTAGTGGTTCAAACCGACCTTGTGGTTCCAGAGCTTATCCTACCATGCCGCACAAGGACTCTTTATCATATGTACATCGCTGAATCTCTAAAGCTTGATCTGTGATTCGATTTCCAGGCTATATATACAGCCTCCCAGATAAAGTCCAAAAAAATATCTCTGCTTCATTATATGATGTTGTAAGGAGAGAGTTACTGAAAATCTAACATTCTCTCTCTATAATTAACTGCTTCTCCTGCAGTAAAGCAAGTCAGGAAATAACTATAACCATGACTCACCCAAACCAATGTATGTGACCCATTAAAGGCAGTCACGAATATATGACTCTCTTCATCTGAAGCATTAGTGTGGCCTGGGTTGCTGCCATCCTCTGGGGTTAGGAAAGGTCTGTTTGCAGGTAAATCATGAATACTTTGGATGAAAGGCTTGGAGAACAGAAGTGGGCAATAGTGACTAGTGACAGCTGTCCTCTTTCTGAAAACCAGATGGTGGCTGGTGGGGGGGGGGTGTGCCGTGGAGTCGGTTCCGACTCATAGTGACCCTGTATAGGGTTTCCAAGGCTGTAAATCTTTACTGGGGCAGAAAGCCTCATTTTTCTCCCGTGGAACAGCTGGTAGTTTCGAACTGCTGACCTTGAGGTTAGCAGCCCAGCTCGTAACCACTACGCTACCAGAGCTCCTTGAAACCAGATATATATAGTCTATTCCTACTTCATATCGATGCTGATCATGTAGGTGGATACGCTGTAAATAGAGCAGTACTTTACTATTGCTGCTATTACCCTAAGGTAAACCCTCCTTAAATCACTGCCACATTCAGCTGAGATAAAGTACCAGAAATCAGAACACAGCCCTGCCTTGGCATGAATAAACCTCACACACTGGCAAATCAAGCTGTAAAATTTGACAAACAACAAAATAAAATGCTATATATATATATTTATCTAATGATGCCAAGAATCCTTTTTTAAAAATTGCCAAACATCTCTTAGGGAGGTACCAGTGCTAATGTAAATAGTACTTACTTTGAGCCAGTGTTGTTGGAAAATGAAATTTAGTTAATAAATCTTCATTTGCAATCCCATCAGTTGAGAGTTGTAAAGAAGCTCACTTCATGTGCAGAATTGCTAGATTATTTACAACCTGGAGCAGTGCTTTCTGATCATTGGAAATAAGTGATCTGAGATAGATAGATAGATAGATAGATAGATAGATAGATAGATAGATAGATGTTGTTGTTAAGTGTTGTCAAGTTGGTTCTGAGACTTAGTGAGCCTGGATAGGGTTTGCAAGGAGTGGCTGGTGGATTTGAACCACCGACCTTGCAGTTCAAACTGACTTTACTGTTAGTCCAATGCTATACTGCCACACCAGGACTATAGATAGAGAGATAGATGTTCATATTACTGATATTACTGGGTTCTATAATGTTAAATTTAGGCTCTTCTAGTTAAAATCAAGTAGTTGGAAAATATGGCCTTGGTGCTAGAAAGGTCGCTGGAGATCTCATGATAGAATTCTGTAAAATCAATGATTTGTTCATTTCAAATACCTTCTTTAGACAGCATAAGAGATGACTATACACTTTAACCTCGCCAGATGGAATACACAGACATTAAATTGACTACATCTGTGGGAAGAGACTATGGAAAAGCTCCATATCACCATTCAAAACAAGGGCAGGGGCAGACTGTGAAACAGACCATCAATTACTCATATGCAAATTCAAATTGAAGCTGAAGAAAATGAAACAAGTCCCCGAGAGCCAAAATAGAACCTTGAATATATCCCACCTGAATTTAGAGATCATCTGAAGAACAGATTGGTTACATTAAACACTAAAGACCGAAGACCAGAAGAGTTGTGGGATGACATCAAGAACATCATACATGAAGAAAGCAGAAAGTCATTAACAAGACAAGAAAGATGAAAAAGGTCAAAATGGATGTCAGAAGAGACACTGAAACTTGCTCTCCAGCGTAGAGATGTTAAAGCAAACGGAAGAAAAGAGGAGGTACAAGATTGGAACAGAAAATTTCAAAGATCAGCTCGAGAAGATAAAGCCAAATATCACAACAAAATGTGCAAAGATCTGGAGTCAGAAAACCAAAAAGGAAGAACACGGTTAGCATTTCTCAAGCTGGGGGAACTGAAGAAAAAATGCAAGCCTCGACTTTCGTTATTTAAGTATTCTCTTGGCAAATTATTGAATGATGCAGAAAGCATCAAAAGAAGATGGGAGGAATATGCAGAGTCACCATACCAAAAGGAAGTGGTTCATGTTCAACCGTTTCAAGAGGTAGCATATGATCAAGAGCCATTGATACTGAAGGAGGAAGTACAAGGTCACTGAAGGAATTGGCAAAGAACAAGGCACCAGGAATTGATGGAATAAAAATGAAATCTTTCAAGAAAGTGAGGCAACACAGGAGGCACTCACTTATCTATACCAAGAAATTTGGAAGACAACTATCTGACTGACTGATTGGAAGAAATCTATATTTGTACCCATTCCAAAGAGAGGTGACCCAACGGAATGCAGAAATCATCGGACAATCACTTTGATATCCCATGTGAGTAAAGTTTTACTAAAAGTAACACAGAAATGACTATAATCATACATTGACAGAGAACTTCCAGAGGTTCAAGCCGGATTCAGAAGAGGCCTTGGAACGAGGGATATTATTGCTGATGTTTGATGGATCTTGGCTGAAAACAGAGAATATCAGAAAGATGTTTACCTGTGCTTTATTGACTACGCAAAGGCTTTCAATTGTGTGGATCATGACAAACTATGGACAACATTGCAAAGTAAGAGTATTCCAGAACACTTAATTGTGCTCATGAGGAATCTCTACATGGAACAGATGTTTGAACAGACTATGGGAATACTGAATGGTTTAAAATTAAGAAAGTTGTGTGACAAGGTTGTATTCTTTCACCATACTTATTTAACCTGTAGACTGAGCAAATATTCCAAGAAGCTGGCTTATATGAAGAAAGACGTGGCATCAGGACTGAATCATTAAAAACCTGCAATATGCAGATGATACAACCATGCTGCTGAAAGTGAAGAAGACTTAAAATATTTAATGATGAAGATCAAAGCCTTTGATATGGATTGCATCTCCATGTAAAGAAAACAAAAACCCTCACCATGGACTAATAAACAACATTCTTATCAACAGAGAAAAGATTGAAGTTGTCAAAGACGTCATTCTTCTTGGATCAACTATCAACACTCACGGAAGCAGCAGTCAAGAAATCAAACGACATATTGCATTAGGTAAATATGCTGCACAAGACCTTTTTAAAGTGTTGAAGAGCAAAGCTGTCAGCTTGAAGACTAAGGTGTGCCTGACCCAAGTCATGGTATTTTCAATAACCTCATATGCATTCAAAAGCTGGTCAGTGAATAAGGAAGACCACAGAAGAATTGATGCATTTGAGTTATGGTGTTGGAGGAGAATATTGAAAGTGCCATGGACTGCCAAAAGAACCAACAGATCTGTGTTGGAAGAAGTGCAACCAGAGTGCTCCTTGGAGGCCAAGATGGCCAAACTTCGTCTCTCATACTTCGGACATATTGTCAGGAGGGACCAGTCGCTGGAGAAGGGTATCATGTTTGGCAGGGTCAGAGAAAAAGAGCTAGACCCCCAGCGAGATGGATTGGCAAAGTGGCAGCATCAATGGGCTCAAGCGTGGCAATGATGTTGAGGTTGGCCTAGGATTGGGCAGGATTTTGTTCTGTTGTTCATAGGGTCGGTATGAGTCAGTATCGACATGATGGCACCTAACAACAACAGTTAAAATTAAATGTAACACTTTTATAGGATTTTTCTATATAATTTTAGCTGAAGGTTAGTTGTTTTAAAAGAAATTAAGAAGTGACCCCAATGCTTCTCTCCCTGATTTATAGCAATGCCTTTGGAGTTTAAGGCAATAACTATGAAAGGGTATGCCTTAACTGGGAATGCTTCCTGATATCAGACAGGAAGCCACCTTCTTAAATCTGAGGGATCAATAACTCTTCTCAGCACTGGTTATGTCAAACATGAACTTGAGACACTTGAAGAAACATTATATGCTTTCATATCTGAGACTGGTCCTAAAAGAAAATACTCTTTTGTCTTTTGCCAAATAAATTTTGTTAGTTTCATTCCTTCTGTGTAATTAAATACTATCATTTAAGCTACCCAAAATCTTAGATGTGTTTCCCTGGTGATGATTGAAAATGCCCATGGCTTCCTTACAGTGTTGATATTATCATTCATTTCTTCTGACATATTAGACCTCTCTCATTCACTGCCTTTCTATTCCTAGAAGGATACTGTTGACATCACTGCTGCTCATATGCTCTAGCATAATGGTGAAGCCTAATGAGGGACCAATGCCTGGTTTGGTCACTATTTATAATTCTGCTTCTTATGCTGCAGAATGTGTGATTTTACAAGCCAAATGACTTGCATGGTCCTTGAGGGTCATAAGCCAGGGTTGATAAGGTTTTTATAGAGTAGATGGCTGCACCTTAGATCTTCTTCAAGAGATCTTCAGAGAATTGCCCTTTTCAGCCTCACATAACTACTGGTTAGCAGTCCTGCTGTTATCTGTCATTTGTACATTTCCTGCAGAGTCAGCTGCATCAAGCGCAGCCTCAGTGTTGATGGAGTGGCCATGTTCCAGCTCACTGTTCATAACTTAGGCTTGCCAATTGATGCATAAAAGCAGATGATAAAACTATTTAAGAAAAATCAGTAGCTATAGCCAGTCCATGCCCCAGCCTTACTGGTCTTTGAACATGGCCCCTCCTCTATAACCTTTAGCTGACTCCACAGCTTGGCATAGGACTAATGCCAGATGGGGATGGGTGGGTTCAGTTCTGACCACTACACTAAAGCAAGAAATTGACAAACTGGAGCATGTGAATTTTTAATGTCCTGTATGCCTCAAGGATACAGATACCTTCTTTGTGCATTTTTCTTCTCGTTGTTGTTATCAGCACATCATTTGTCAAAGAACTGAGGGCTCTAAACTATCCCTACCCATTCAGTTAGCACTGACTAAGCAAGACACTCCAGTGTGCATAGTTTCAGGTCCCTCGGGAAGAAGTATAGGAGAAATCAAAGAGACAGTCCTTTGCTTTTGCCAAGTCTCAATAGGCTTATAAAAGATATTTCAAACATTTAAAACACGAATTTTATATTATACATGAACACCAAGGGCACAAAAGTGCTGAGGGCAGATGCAGGACAAATGAGCAGATAGTATGTGATAAGGTTCTTTTAGAAAGATTTCTATTTTCTTTTTTAGAGAAGTTGAATGATAAGCCAGGTTTTGAAGGAAATAGTGCTGGCGCAGATGAGGAAATCAAGAATTTAAGCAGCAGGTAGTTAAATGCAAGGAAGCATGGATGGATGTGAGAACATAGGTTTCAGTGTGGAGGCAGCTGGAGTAGAGACTAGGTGCAGGAGAAAGATGGAAAGTGAGATATCTGAGAAGGTAGAAGAAGACAGATGCCACAGGTGGAAATCCTGTTCATGAGCGGAGTCTAGTAATAGCACCAGGCGATCCAGGGCATGGGACAGCTTTATTGTTTTGCATTATGCAGACTTCTGGTGTGGCACTGGTGGTTACTGCGGTAAACTGCAAGGTCGGTTTGGGCCGTTAAGGCCGGCAGTGCCAATTCACCAGCTGCTCCTTGGAAACCCTGTACAGGGTCACTAGGACTCAGATCCCAACTCTATGGCACTTAGCAACAACAAGGCATTATGCAGACATTTACTTGCTTGATCTTTATCAGCTAGGACTAGTTCTTTCTCCACTTCTTTTTCACCATCCTTGTGTATTAGCCGAGAGAAGGATCTCAATGTAGAACAGGGCAAGTTGAAAGTAAAGAAGTATTATTTATAATGGACAGGGGGTAGAGCAGAAAGAGACTAGCTGGTAGAAAAAAAAAAATTAAAGAGAACTCTAAATAATACATCAGATGATATAAGGAACCACCAATAGGCTGAGGGTTGAGATCACATGCCCAACGAAGAGTCCTCCCGCCACCCCCTCAGGACTGAGATGTAGATCTTGTTGGAGAGGGAAGTGCTGTGGCTCCCTGCATTCAGAGTGGTGTCAAACTGGTGGGTCTCGCTGAAATACCCTTTGTGCTGCCAGAAACAGCTATGCATAAGAAAGTGTCTCATTGGAGGCAAAGTGGTAGACAAACTGATGCCCCCTTGCCCTTACTGAAGATGTCTATGTCTTAATCCTTGGAGTCTGTGAATCTATGCTTACATAGTAAGAGGGCCTTTGCAGATATGATCAATTTACACATCTGAAGATGGGAAGATTATCTGGGATGATCTGGTGGGCAGGATGTAGTCACAGAGAATTGATAAGGAAAAGTGTGTGGCAAGAGAGTCAGAAAAGGTTATGTGCCAATGGAAGCAGAGGTCACAGAGACAACCAGACATTGTGCTGCTGACATTGAAGACAGAAAAAGGGGCAGCAAGCTAAGGAATACAGGTGGCATCGAGAAAGCAAAGAAAACCTTTCAAAAGGAACCAACCCTTGACTTTAGCCCAGTCCAGAATCTCATTTTGAACTTGTCATCTCAAGAACTGTTAAAAAATAATAAATCTGAATTGTTTTAAGTCATTAAGTTAATTTGCTAGTAATAGGAATCCAGTCTATTTCTAGGGTTGCCATATGAAATATAGACTTCCAAGTTAAATTTGAATTTCAGATAAGCAATGAATAATTTTCTTGGTATATATGTGCCTCATGAAAATAGCATACTAAAAATATTAAACCAAAAATCTGTATATTGCTTACCTGAAACTCAAGTTTAGCTAGTCAGTCTATATTTGTACCTACTAAATTAGGCATCCTTGTTCCTTTCAAAACTGCTAGAGGAAGTGTCAGGTATAGCTGGTCACCATAGGAGTATTCATGAGGGACCTTCTGAGTGCACTTCAAAACCACTCCTCAATGTCTACTGACAAAGCTAAGCTTAACATCATTCCAGCTGACAAAGGAAAAATATTTCAGAGACCAGCTCCATATGTGCAGGGCAGGCAAAATTACCAAGTATGAAGTTACCTCTGAGAGAGAATGCATTAATAGTTGGAATACTTTGAATTCTCATTTCCTAAGAATTTACCAATGCCCTCTTTCATTTTTCAAGTATAAAACCATGTTATATATAACCACTGTGGAAAACTTCCTTTAAAAGTTGAAAATAAAATACCTTATGACTAGCAATTCTACTAGTAGGTATATATCCTGCAGAAATGAGTCATGGCACAGACCTATTCATACCCATGTCCATCACAACATTATTCACAGTAGCATCCGTGGATGAATGGATAACAGACGATGGTACATACACACAATAGAATGTTACCTAATGTTAAAGAATAATAATGATATGCAAAGCACCTCATAACATGGATAAATTGGAGGACATTCTGATGAGTTAAATTTGTCAATCATAAAAGGGCAAACATTGAATGAGATCACTATGATAAAAAGTCAAGAAAACATTTTCACACAAATAGAAACATCCTTTGATGGTTACCTGGGGTTGAGGGAAGTGAGAGTAAATCGCTGACTAGAGAGTTATATTAACTTGGGTGCTGGAGATGGCAGTATACAATAAGGGGGAAGTCAGGATTAAATTATCAAGGCAAAGGAAGACACTGGGAGAAGTACAAGAGTTAACGGCAACAGAGGTAAATACTATTAGCAACCCAATCCTGCAATAACAGTAAGAACAATAATCTATAAGTAGATACATAGATAAGCATCCAAGCTGAACAGGTGTGGGCAAAAGAATGGGACTATACCCATGAATAATATGGGTGTCACGGAAGATCTGTCTACATCCATATTTAAATGTCCTGTAAATATATCCATCAATATGCAGAGCATACAGGTGCAGTGGGAGTGCAGTGGTTCTGTAGGATTTGCACTGAACTGTGAAAGAGCTCTGGTAGAGTAGTGATTACAAATCAGGCTTCTAATCTCATGGTCAGTGGTTCGAAACTACCAGCAGTTCCAAGGGGAAAAAAAAACGATGCTTTCTGCTCCCATAAAGATTTACAGCCTTGGAAACCCTATATGGGGTCCTATGAGTCAGAACTGACTCCACAGCACTTAACCACCACTACCATGTGAACCACAAGGCCAGCAGTTCCAGCCCACTGATTAATTGTTCCTCAAGAGAAACATGAGGCTTTCTGCTCAACCTAGGAAACCCTGTACTGGGTTGTTATGAGTTGGAACTAACTTAATGTCATTTAACAACAACAGATGGCAAAGTTATAAAAACTTCTTAACCATAACCCAACATCTTGAGGGAATAAATTACTGAATGTGGGGACTCTCAGGACCATAATCTTGGGAGAAGTCAAGGTCAATTGGAACAACACAGTTCACAAAGAAAATGTTCTACATCCTACTTTGGTGAGTAGAAACCAAGGTCTTAAAAGGTTGTAAGTGGTCATCTAAATATAACCATTGGTCTCTTCCCACGCAGTGCAAAGAGTGAAAACAATCAAAGATGCATGGGAACAATTAGTCCAAAGGACACAAACATCAGCCTGCAGATGGTACCTGGCTACCTCTACTGACCTCTCTGAAAGCGATCACATTAGAAAGTTCTGGATAAAGCAGGAGAAAAATATGAAACAAAACTCAGACTCATAAAAAAGATCAGACTTACTGGTTGGGAAAAAACTGATGGAGTTCCCAATAGTCCTTAGTCACTCTTCAGGTCTGGATCTGAACTCACCCCCAAAAAACAACTTTCAGCCAAACAAAAAACAATTCTATAAGGTGAACTCGCTGAGTTGGGATCAACTTCATGGCACATAACCACCACCACCACAAGGTGAACAGTAACACTAGGGAGGAGTACAGTCCTTCGAAGAATCAACCATATGAGATCAAAAGGGCAGCATTTGCCCAAGGACAAAGTTCAGAAGGCATAAAGATTAGAAAAGAAGGAGGAAGGAAACAATAAATGCAGGGAGGAGGTGAGATAAGTGATGTTGCATTGTGAGTATTACAATCAATGACTTGAAACAAAATGTGTGTGAATTACTGAATGGAAAATTGATTTGTTCTTGTAAACCTTTACCCAATTGATAATAAAAAGTTTAAAAAAAATACCATATTGAATATGCTTTTAAAACTATAGGTAGACTTCAACTTAAAACAGGGGATCAAAAGTGCCAACAACTCCATCATAAGTGAGTTCTGATGTAAGTCAAATACCTGATTTGGTTTCTTTAGTTTTCATTATTATTTCCTCTTATTATCAGTATCTTTATAAGTATAATCTTTACTTATCTTTTGGGATTAGAAACATTACATATGAACTTTGTTGTTAAGTGCCAACAAGCAGGCTTTGACTCATAATGGCCCTGTATAGTTTCCAAGGAAAAGGTGGGTTTGAACTGCCACCCTTGAGGCTATCAGTACAGTGCTTATCCTACAGTGCCACATGAGAACCCCACATATAAACTTAGAAACATATTTCATACATACTAATATATATAAATGCGGGAGAAAGATGAGGCTTTCTACTCCCGTTAAGATTTACAGCGTCAGAAACCCTGTACAGGGTCGCTATGAGTCGGAACTGACTCCACGGCACATAACAACAACAATATACATAAATAGATTCACAAATTATAAAAATTTACTTCATGAAATGTAGGAGTTAGATGACATTGGTATTTTGTCAGTTGTTGTAATAACTCCATCTGTGGAAGGTTCTGGATTGTCCTTGGAAATGGAGATGATATTTCTATTCAGAAAATTAGTGAGAATTGTCTGTATGCTGTTATTCTTTCTTTCCTTTCATGTATTTTCTTATAACATCTCACTGCTTCTTGAATCTTTCAATGGACGTTAACGAAGTGATCTGTGTTTGGGGTTATGTTTCCGAGTAACTAAAGCCTCAGATTTTATATTTTATAGACTCCAGCTGATCCTTTCACTGTATTTTTTTTTTTTTTTTTTTTACCATTTCTCTCTTTCTTCTTCAGCATTTTTTGCCTCTTCAAAATTCATTAAGTCCCGACTTGTCAATTCACCTTCTTTGTGATCCAAGAGCTGGTCCACATCAGCAATGTCAGGTTCTAAATTCAGCATTCTTGCAATGTGGACAGTCTCTTCCATCATATCCTGATCAAATGCTTGAAGCGTGTTAAGATAATTCAGCATTTTTTTTCCATATCCCCTGCTTGTATTTTTCCATAACTTCCTCCCAGGAAGATGCAATGTTCTAGATACACTGATGGTTATTAAGTGTGGTTTGTCATAACTTGAATATGTTATGACAAGTCAGGGGCTATCAGTATGCAGCTGTGTCTTGCCACCCAACCCTATACCTCCTCCAGAGGTCCTGGCTGACCCTTGAGAGAGGAGTATGACCACAGTTGAGAAGCAATGTCTAAGCCAACATGAGTGCATTCGGTGGGATTACAGATCAGCTCTATATGTACCATATGAAGAAAAAATGGGTTTACACATTAAAAACAAAAAGACCTAGGGGTTTCAGTTACAATTTGATGTGACTCCTAAAAAGAAAATGCTATCTTAGGCTGCATCAGTAAAATTCATAACAAGGGAAACAGTGGCCTAGTTTTTTGTTTGTTTTTTTCTATAGAGTTTCTGCTATGTCCTAAAATATTGCATTCAGTTCTGTTCACCTCCTTTTAAAGAAAGACAGTGAAGAACTACAGCAATTCCACAATAGGATGATGATGAGTCTGAGAATTGTCTCAAGACCTGGGGTATCAACCTATGAAAAAAGGAAGCACAGGTAAGAAAAACATGGTAACAACCTATAGAAGTGCTCTCATATGGAAAGATACTTTTGTTCTTTATCAACCTAGAGTGCAGAAGAGGAACCATCAAGAAAAAGTTTGGGAAGGCAAACTGTGTAAATGGGAAGGAAAAAGTGTATATGAAGGCCTTTCCTAACATATGAAGTGCTGAGAATGTGGGTCACTTCTCTTTGAATAAGGAACATCTTGGAGATAGAGCAGAAGGATTCTATTGTTGTTGTTAAGTGTCATTGAGTCGGGTCTGACTCATAGTGACTTTAGATAGGGCTTCTGAGGGGGCGACTGGTAGGTTTCAACCCCAACCTATGGTTAGCAGTCCAGTGCTATCTTACAGCACTACTCCAGGACTCCAGAAGGAGTGTAGCATCTGATAAAGGGTGTGACACTTTTCTTTGGATTTCCTTCTTGCTCTGATTCCCAGTGAGATTCTGTGTGCAAGCCAAATTGTTCCTGTTTATCCCAGTATGTTTCAAAGAGACAAAGCTAAAAGCTCATCTTTAATATAGCCTCCAAATTATCTATGCCTGGTGAGGTCATATCCCTTCAAAGAAGAAAACAATGAAGAGACCTCTAAAATCAGCTTTGCATATTTAGGTACTAACAGGACTTGCAATCATCCCAGTCCGAGCGATCTAAATAATTAAATTCCGGCACCTAATTAAGTTGCATGGGACCATCACTAATACCACTATTTGAATATGCCCTTCAGGATGTAGGCATTATTATTATAATAAAAGGAAAAGATTTGATGGCTCATTTTAAACTATTATGTGAATTCTTAGTCTAAAGACTATTACAATTCTATACTGTGAAGCAGTTTCTAGTATGAAACATTATGCAATAACCTGATTACATTTTATAAGGTGAACAGTGACTGTTTTATACATGTTTTTTAGAAACATGATTCTTTTATCTCTCTACCCTGCCATATAGGTGCGTATAGTTCAGGACACCAGATAGATGATAAATGATACAGGTGTAGGTATGGGGACTACACTATGATTAAATACTGTCTGAAGGGATTCATTACAGCATTTTACTGAGCAAGTAATTGGATAGTTTCAATAATACTTTGAACAGTTCAGAATAAATGTTTTTTCAGTAAGTATAAAAAATACTGATGATGACAACAATGATGATAAAATCTATAAGCCATTTCTAGTGCTATGAGAAACTTCTGGAAACTTCCCAAAGCTGGTGAAGACTTCTATTTTGGTTGTCTGCAAGCTACTCAATTTCTCAATGTCAGCTACCCTCTGGAAAACATCAGGCATTCTTGAATGCTGGTCAAACACTTTAAAGAAAATGTAATGATCTGTCTTCCATTATGAGTTCTTAGATTATATTCAACAAATACAACTTTCTAGAGAAGGAAAAAGCATTTATTATAGTTCACAACCAAAAACTGAGCATCAAGTGTATGACAGGCATGTTGCTCAACTGTTTCTACTCCAGTGGCTGGATAAAAACACTGGTAAACTACATGCAACCATAACTTTAAGAACAAATTAGACTTTCAAATATTCCTTCCCACATTTTAGCTCCAGCGTTCTCATTCTGTGGTACTCAGTGTCTCTAGTTTCTAAAACTTTTTTATAGTCCCACAGAATACATGACCTTTCTATAGGGTGATTAACTATATGACATACTTCTCATAAGGATCCCTGGTGGCACAGTGGATTAAGTGTAGGGGTGTTACCCACTAAAGTGGCAGTTCAAACCTATCAGTCATTCTGTGGGAGAAAGATGAGGTTATCTTCCGCTTCCATAAAGATGTAGTCTTGGAAGTCCTAAGGAGGAGTTTTACTGGCACTTTGGGTTAAGGCACCAGACTGCAAAGCCATTTGAACTGCAAGGTTGGCAGTTCAAGCTCACCGGCTGCTCCTCGGAAACCCTATACAGGGTCGCTATGGGTTGGAACCGACCCAACAGCACTTAACAACAACAACATAGTCACTATGAGTCAGAATCAACTTGAACACAATGGTTTTCTTTTTTTGTTTTTGTTTTTTATCTTCTCCATGGGCCTCCCAACCTATCCTCTACCTGTTTCTCTGGTGCCAATTTTGTGACTAAAGCTTACTTGTGGCAACCAGTAGCTGGTGTCATCCACCTCTATCTATTCACCTGATAGTTCAGTGATTCTAATACAGTCGTTGAGTCCTAGTGTGGCTCTACAGGATAATGTACTGGACTGCAAGATCAGTTTGAAACTCAAGGTCAGCAGTTCAAACTCACCAGCCATTCTTCAGAAACCCTTTACAGAGTCACTATGATTCAGAACCTACTCAATGGTACTTAACAACAGCAACAACAATGCAGTAGTGATTAAGTATCACTGTTACCCTAAACTTTAATCAGAATGTCTATAATAGATCTTTATTTCCAAACTACCTACCTCATTGATTTCTTCAGTTTCTACAGTAGATAAATAAACATTCCTAAATATATAAGACATAAGGTTACTATGTCTTAATAATTTTTGAACTGTAGCCAAAGAGTCCCAGACCTATGCTAAAAACTACATATTTCACTTAATCTTTGCTACAGCTCTGGGATAAAGACTATGGAGAAATCAAAATCAAAGAGGTTAAACAACTTGCCCAAGATGAGATCACTAAAGAAAACATAGAGCCCAGAGCCAAGCCTGATCCTTACAAAGCTGTCATGTCCAGTTACAGCATTGTTGTTAAGTGTCGTCGAGTCAGTTCTGACTCTAGTGACCCTGTATAGGATTTCCAAGGAGCAGCTGGTGAGTTTGAACAGTCAACCTTGTGGTCAAGTGCTTATCCTACCACACCACATAAGGACTCTAGTTATACCATGTTGCCTTGAAAAAGATTCCTTTGCCAGTCTACAGATTATACACAAACAATTTGTTAGACTAACTTTTCTTTTTCAGTGAATTAAACAGCTATTTGACGTGTGGATATAGACTATAAAGGAATTCTACTCTCTTACCTTTTTATTCCATAGCTTATCATTTTTATATTATAAAAAATTTTATATTAGAGAGTATTACTTCTGATCTAAAAAGACACAATCTCTATCTTTAGTGAAATGAGAAGATGAAGATACATGTTACCCCGAACATGTAAGAAAGCAGATGCAAGAACAGTAACTGATTTTAAAGAATAGTCTAGTTGATCATATGTACTGTATGCAGGGGTTAGTGGGAGAGATGACAAGCAAGCCAATGTCCTCTGTGGGACTCTCAAAAAGTCATAGAAACTGGAGACTCTGACCACCAAGAGTGGAGAACCCTGGGGCAAAAACGTGAGAGGTGTGTTGGAAAGTCTACTTAAGGGTAGATAGACCCACCTCAGAGCTTTCACTTCATGTCCTCTGGTCAGTAGTCACACCTTCCCCTACCTCCCTAGAAAATAGAGGTCAATCTTCTCAAGAAAATGAACCAGAGATATTCTGGCTCAAGAATACCAGGTACCAGGCAGAAAGAGATGAGGTTTAAATTGGGAGGATTAAGTTAAAGTCTACAGAGTAAACAGTCAGACTCTCCCAATCTTCTTCCCTCCCCAGCTCTAGTGTGCTATCATCCAGCATCATGCTTCCTAAGTTGAAGAGTATAATATTCTTTGAAGACATTGAACCACATTGTTGTTGTTGTTAAGTGCCATCGAGTCAATTCCGACCCATAGCAACCCTGTAGGAACAGCTGGTGAGCTTGAACCACCGACCTTGCTGTTCAAACGACCTTGCAGTCTGATGCATTAGCCTACAGTGCCACACACCTACAAATACTGAGATTTGGATACTCTGTCACAAAATGCCAGCTAGTCATCCACTTGCCCTACAGGGTAGCTTTGCAGATATAGAGTACTGCAAATCCTCTTTCTGTTACCTCACTCTTAAATGTGAATGGTAGAAAGGGAGCATATGATACTTGAAGATAGTCTCTAACATAAAATACAGAAACTAAAACAAAAAACAGAACTGAGGAGAAACAAATATAGCATGCAAAATAGAATCAAATGTCAAAGAAACAATCATTTAAATGCTCACAATCTAAAACAGGAAACAAGAATGAAATGTTATTTCTTTTTGTCTTGCTTTATTAAAGAAAGGAACAATCAAAGAATAAGAAAACATTTGAAAATGTAAAATGGTATATATATATATATTTTTTTTTTTTCATTAGAAAGATCTGTTAGAATGGAGGGGAAAAAGGAAATAGACAAAGGGTGAAGGAAGGTAATAAATTAGAGTATCAGTCCAGAATGTTCAAAATCCAACTACCAGAAATAATAGAAAGAGGGAATTTAACAGACACTGCAGAAGAAATATTTAAAGAAATGAAACAATAAATTGTCTTAGGACAGGATGACAATAATTTTCTGTTTGAAAAGCCTGCCAAGTACTCATCACAATGAATGAGACAAAGTCTACTCCAAAGCACATCATAATTAAATTTCAGAATGTCAGGGATAAAGAAAGGATTCTAAATGCTTCTAGCGAGAACAAACAGGGGAAACATAAAGGAAGAGGAATAATAAACAGAATCTGGAAGATAATAGAGCAATGCCTTCAAAATACTGAGAAAAATTGTCTTTAACATAGGATTCTAGACCCAGCCATACTAATAAACAAATGCAAAGATAGAAAAAAAAACAACAATTTTTTTTTCATACATACAAGTCCTCAGAAAATTTACCTCCCCTTACCATTTCTCAAGAAACGACTGAAGAACGGGTGCCATTAAACCAAGAAAGGAGACAAGCAGGAAGCACACAAGGAGAAGTTCACTTATGAGCCAAAGCAAACCCACTGCCCTCAAGTTCATTCTGACTCATAATGACCCTTTAGGACAGAGGGGCTGTAATCGTTACAGAAGTAAATGGCCACATCTTTCTACCATGGAATGACTGGTGGGTTTGACCTGCAGGGGCTCCTCTCTCATGAGATTGAAGGGAAATCCCAACAGGGCAACTCTGCCCAGGCCAGAGCATAACCAGTCAAAACTGGAACAGAAAAGTATAGGACTCTAGAAGGGATATCTCCAGCAGGGGAGATGGACCAAGAAATTAAATGGTGGATTTCACCATGTAGAAAAACCATACCAAGAGGCATTTTATAGAGCTACTGAGAGTTAGGGGAAAGACTTAATCAGATAGTCCCAAAAAATGTCTAAGTAAATAAAAAATGCAGTTATTAACTCTAGGAACAACAAAATGTAATTCAAGAAAGAAAATGTAATCATATTAACTTTCTGGTTCAGCAGTGAACAATCTTTACAGAGTCATTATAATGAAAACACTTAATACATATGGATTGAACCAAAAGTTGAAATAGGATTACTTTGGGAGGAGAGGAAGAGATTCAATTACCATAAATGAAATTAAGACCTTTCTTCAATCATCAGTCTGTAAAACAGGTATATTAATAGGTTGTTCTTATGTTTAAATACCAACCAGTTGGTTCCAACTCAAAGCAACACTGTATATATAGGCTTTCTGAGGAGTGCCTGGTGGGTTTGAACCACTGAACTTGCTGTTGGCAGTCCAGGGCTTATCCTATAGTGCCATTGCAATAACCCATATGAATAGATGCTGTTAAGTGCTGTTCAAACTGACCTTGCAGTCCAGTGCATTATTCTGTAGCACTATACCACGATTCCTTATTAATAGATTTTTGTTATCGTTATTGTTGTTAAGTGCCCTCGAGTTGGTTCTGACCCAAAGCGACCCTGTATAAGGTTTCTGAAGAGTAACTGGTGAGTTTGAACCACCAATCTCATGGTTCAAACTGACTTTGCAGCCCAGTGCATTAACCCACAGCACCACACCAGGACTCCTTATTAATAGATAGCTATATATCGTTTCCAAGTATGGACATTAATATCAGGAGAAACAACTCAAAGAATGCAAGAAGTTACCCGTAGATAGTGGAAGATGAGGGAGGATAAAAGAGGTTGCTATTTTTTATTATAATACTTGTATATCTAATACTGTTTGACTTTAACTAGTTTGTATATATAACATTTTTATTAAGCTAACTTTTTTTAAATAAAAGAAATGGAGACAATAACAGAAGATCAGGTCAATTGTTTACTTCATATACGGGCATGTTATTGCTTTTAAGACAAGTAGGTTTTGAGTCATGTGGTTGTTGTTAAGTGCCGTCGAATCGGTTCCGACCTATAGTTGTTATGTGCTGTCAAATTGGTTCTTATTCATAGTGACCCTATCCACAAGAGAACAAAATACTGCCCGATCCTACACCACTGTCACAAGTGTTGTTATGCTTGAGCCCATTGCTGCTGCCACTGTGCCAATCCATCTCGCTGGGGTCTTCCTCTTTTTCACTGGCCCTTCTCTTTACCAAGCATGATGTCCTTCTCCATAGACTGGTCCCTCCTGATAACATGTCTGACCTATGAGAGACTAAGTCTCACCATCCCAACTTCTAAGGAGCATTCTGGCTGTACTTCTTCTAACACAGATTTGTTTGTTCTTCTGACAGTCCGTGGTAATTTCAATATTCTTCTCCAACACCATAAATTAAATGCATCAATGACAAATTGTTCATTGTCCAAGTTTCAAATGCGTATGAAGCTAATGAAAATACCATGGTTTGGGTCAGGTGCACCTTAGTCCTCAAACTGATATATTTTCTCTTGAACACTTTAAAGAGGTCTTATGCTACAGATTTTCCTATTGCAATGCATTGTATAATTTCTTGACTGCTGCTTCCATGAGTGTTGATAGTGGATCCAAGCAAAATGAAGTCTTTGACAACCTCAATCTTTTCTCCAATTATCATGCTTTATAAACGCATGGTCCAGTGGTGAGGATTTTTGTTTTCTTTACATTGAGGTGCAACCCATACTGAAAGCTGTGATCTTTGATCTTCGTCAGTAAGTAGCTTAAATCCTCTTTGCTTTTAGCAAGTAAGGTTGTATCATCTACATATTGCAGGTTGTTAATGAGTCTTCCTCCAATCCTGATGTCATGTTCTTCTTCATATAATTCATCTTCTTGGATTTTTTGCTCAGCATACAGATTGAATAAGTATGGTGAAAGAATACAACCCTAGTGTACACCTTTCCATATCTTAAACCACTCAGTGTCCCCTTGTTCTGTTAGAATGTACAGGTTTCTCAGGGGCACAATTAAATATTCAGAAATACCCATTCTTCACAATGTTATCCAAACCTTGTCATGATCCACACAGTTTAAAGCCTTTGCATAGTCAATAAAGCATATATAAACAGCTCTCTGCTATTTTTCTGCTTTCAGCCAAGGTCCATCTGATGATATCCCTCCTTTTATCTCCTCATCTGAATCCAGATTGAACCTCTGGTAGTTCCCTGTCTATGTAGTGTTGCAGCCATATTTGAATTATCTTTTAAAAAATGTACTTGCATGTGATATTAATGATATTTTACAGTGATTTCAGCATTCCATTTGGGTCACTTCTCTTTGTAATGGACACAAATGTGGATCTCTTCCAAATAGTTGGCCAGGTAGCTGTCTTCCAAATTTATTGGCATAGATGAGTGAGTGACTTCATTGCCTCATCAGTTTGTTGAAAGATTTCCATTTGTATTCCATCAATTCCCAGAGCCTCATTCTTTACCAATGACTTCAGTGTACCTTGGATATTTTCCTTTCATATCTTTGGCTCTTGATCATATACTGCCTCTTCAAATGATTGATCATTTATGTCTTTGGCTACAGTGACTCTGTATTCCTTCCGTAATCTTTTGATGCTTTCTGCATCATTCAGTATTTTACCCATAGAATCTTTCAATATTGCAAGTTGAACCTTGGATTTTTTTTCTTCGGTTCTTTCAGCTTAAGAAATGCTGACCATGTTCTTCCCTTTTGGTTTTCTAACTCCAGATCTTTACACATTTCATTATACTTGACTTTGTCTTCTTGGGGTGCTTTTTGAAGTTTTCTGTTCACTTCTTTTACCTCCTCATTTGTTCCATTTGCTTTAGTATCTCTATGCTGGAGAGCAAGTTTCAAAATCTCTTCTGATATCCATTTATGTCTTTTCCTTCTTCCTTTTCTTCTTTGCTTTTTTTCTGTCTGATGGTCTTGGTGTCATCCCACAGCTTCTTTGTTTTCCATCATTCATATTTAATGCATCAAATCTGTTCTTGAAATATTCTCTAAATTCAGAGGGGATATATTCAAGGTCAAATTTTGACACTCGTGGACTTGTTTTAATTTTCTTTAGCTTCAGTTTGAACCTGCATATGAGCAATTGATGATTTGTTCCACAGTTTGCCCTGACTTTGCTTTGGCTAATGATATGAAGTTGTTCCCACTATTTTCTGTCTCTTCCCACAGATGTAGTCATTTTTCTTTTTGTGTATGCCATTCAGTGAGATCCATGTGTATAGTCTTCTTTATTGTTTATAAAAGGTATTTTCAATGAGTAAGTCATAGGCCTTGCAAAATTCTATGATATGATTTTCAGCATCATTTCTATCACCAAGGCCATATTTTCCAAAGACACATTCTTCCACTTGTTTCCAACCCTTGCATTCCAATCACTGGTAATTATCAATGCATCTTGATTGCATATTTGATCAATTTCAGATTGAAGAAGTTGGTAGAATTCCTAAATTTCATCATCACTATCTCTTGTGGTTGGTGTGTAAATTTGAATAATAGTGGTATTAACTGGTCTTCCTTGTTTGTTGTTGTTATTGTGTCATTGAGTCAGTTCTGATCCATAACAACCCTGCATACGGTTTCTGAGGAGCAGCTGGTGAGCCTGAACCACTGACCTTGCAGTTCAAACAACTTTGCAGTCCAGTGCATTATACCACAGCGCCACACCAGGTCTTCCTTGTTGATATTATCCCATCACCAATAGCATTATACTTCAAGATAGATCTTGAAACGTCTTCTTTGGTCATGAATGTGATTCCATTCCTCTTGAATTTATCATTCCTGACGTAGTAAACCATATGATGGTCAGATTCAAAATAGCCAATACCAGTACATATTAGCTCACTAGTGCCTACATTATTGATCTTTATGTGTTCCATTTCATTTTTGATAACTTCTAATTTTCCTAGATTCATACTTTGTACATTCCATTTACTGATTATTAATGGATATTTACAGCTCTTTCTCCTCAATTTGACTTGTGCCCCATTTGCAAAAGAAGGTCCCCAAAACTGTACTCCATTTGCATCATTGCGGTCAATTCTACTTTGAGGAGGAAGCTCTTCCCAAGTCATATTTTGAGTGTCTTCTGACCTGAAGGGCTTATCTTTCATCACTATATCCAACAATATTCTGGTGCTATTTATAATGGTTCAATATTCAATATTCTTTTGCTATCTGAAAGTGTTCCATTGCTATTAACAAGGTTTTAGGTGGCTAAATATTCATAAGTATTCTGCCTCTCCTTTCTAGTCTGTCTTAGTTTGGAAGCTCAGCTGAAGCCTGTCCACCAGAGGTGACCCTGGTGGTGGGTGGTTATGTGCCATGGAGTCGATTCCAACTCATAGCAACCCTGTATGGGGTTTCCGAGACTATAAGTCTTTATGGAGCAAAAGTTTCATCTTTCTCCCACAGAACAGCTGGTAGTTTCAAACTGCTGACCTGGAGGTTAGCAGCCCAACTTGTAACCACTAAGCTACTAGAGCTCCTTGGAGTGACCCTGCTGATACTTTCATAGTGGTGGCATAGCTTTCAGCATCACAGCATCACACAGGCCACCACAGTACAATGAGTGGTGGTCTGACTCATAACAACCAGGTTTATAGTTTCCGAGGAGAGGCTGGTGGCTTTGAACCACTGACTGTGCAGTTAGCAGTCCAGTGCTTTATCCTACAGCACTACACCAGGACTTCATATGCATCAATTTGTAAAAGATAAAATATCTGGGAAGCTCCATAGAGTAAAACACAACAAAACAAGGTATACCCTGGCTTCCTCATTTTATTGCGCTTTGCTTTATTGCATTTCCCAGATATTTTGTTTTTACAAATTGAGGGTTTGTAATAACCATGTGTCAAACCAATCTGTGTCATTTTTCAATGGTGTGCACTCACTGTATCTCTGTGTCACATTTTTGTAATCCTCACAAGATTACAAACTTTTTCATGATGCCATTTTATATTTAATATATTACAGTATGGTGTAAACATCGCTTGTAGAGACACTGGAACACTAAAAACTCATGTGATTTCACTTTATTGTGAAAGTCACTTTTTTGCAATTGCATGGAATGGAACCCACACATCTCTGAGGTATTTTGCTGATGAGTGGGAATGCATTAAAAACAATACAATGCAAACTATCCTTTGGATCTTAGAATGAACTAAACCAAAAACCACACATATCATTGGTTGCTACTTACTTATTTCTATGCCAAATTCATGTGGGTTGATAATTTGTATTAATATACATAGAGCCATCGGCTTCAAGTAATTGCTGCATGTTTGTAAACATACTTGCATTTCCATATGTCAGAACTTCTTAAGTATTCTGTCATCTTTTTGCAGTTTTAAGATGTTGAGGAAAATATTTTAGATTATAAACAGACTGATGGCAAAATGAGTCTTCACTCAAGAGTATCCAGAATCGGCACCTGTCATGTTTCTTCCCATGTCTCCTCTGCAGCATAGCTGGACAACCTGCCCTTCATAAATGACAGGGCTTTCTATAGACACAGAGTTCTTGAGACTTGAGTCACATTATGCTGTGCATTTTCTTAAGAACAGTTTACAGCAGTTCCATAAAAAGTACATCCTCATTTTCTAAATGAAGAAAACTTGTGCAGTTACTTTGGGAACTTGACGGTTAACTCTTGATGGGAGGAATTGCACAGATCATCGAAAATACTGAATGAAAAAATATTTTCATTATCCCATAAACTATGCTTTTCTAGGTTGGCTAACATTAAAAGCAGGTTTGAATTTATCAAGGGAACATAGCCTGTGGGTTAGGGAGCAAGAACAAAGCAAGCTTAGTTGAAAGTAGGGAATAAATATGTGTGGACTGCATTTTGGTACAATGTTATTCCCTAGAGAGTCTATTATCATCTTTCTGAGTGGAATGCCAAATTACTTGAGAAGAAGCAAAAGTCATAAAAGTTTGTATGTCTAAATAAATCAAGAGTGATTTTTGTATCACCAACTTACACTTGAGAGAAAGCTGGCAGTATCAGATTTTAGATCATCAACCATGTGTTCAAGTAGACTCACAAGTAGCTCTCACGTGAACCAAACCAAGTAGCTCCCACCCTTAGCTTAATGCACCGTGGAGAACATAACATGCTCAATAAATTATGTCGAGGGGATAAAGGGGTGAGCTCATTCTATTATGAAAGAGGATCTTGCCTATTGTTCAGGAATAATTATTTCTCAGTAAGCAGCCTTTCTCCCCCTCCCCCAATTTTTATTTGAGGTACATCTTAGAATCAGAACTGATTTCTCCTGGAGAAATGATAGTGTCGGACTAGACACTTGTTCTCAAAAGTTTCCTTCTAGTGAAAAATGAGAGGGTTTCCTTGATTGTCATCGACTATTTTCGTGGTTGCTGTGCTCTGGGCTATGGTTTCAGGAATTTAAATTCCTTCTTAAATTGGGTGGGGGAAACTTTATATGAAAGGAGAATACAATTGGAGGGGAATAAAGGAGAATAAAATCCAATGTTGAAAGTTGACATGACATTCCTTTACCTCATTGGAAGGTTAGCATGTATCAGAAATTTCTTTTCTTATTTACAGACAGGAAAAGACATCTTCAGGAATACAATGAGTATCTGTTCTCTACACCTTATTATATCAGCTAATGCTTTTGATGTAATACATAAATGACCAAAAATAACCCATTTTTTATACCCAGATACAAGTTTTTTAAAAGATGCTAGGAACAATGTATCCTTTGGTTATTGTTCTTAAAAATACCTTGGGAACAAAGTTGAAATTGCTTCACATGGAGATTTTCTACATATCCTCAGCTTCCAAGTTTCACAAATTGGTTTATTTTGTAAAGGGTTCAGATTGGTTCATTACAGTTCAACCCCTGCTGAGAATTTGTATTTCCCCCAGATACACTGAGTCAGAATCAACCTTTTAACAAGCTCCCTGGGGAAATGATTATAGATTCCCAGGTGATACTTAATGTATACAGAAGACTACTTATAGGTTCTTAAAGACTTGAAACATTTACTGATGAAGATCAAAGAGTACAGCCTTAGGTATGGATTACATCTCAATGTCAAGAAAACAAA